>NC_090336.1:72002123-72012123 GCF_035084215.1 Heptranchias perlo | reverse complement strand
CTCTGTCTCTCTCTCTCTCTCTGTCTCACTCTCTCTCTGTGTCTCGCTTTCTCTCTCTGTCTCGCTCTCTCTCTCTGTCTCGCTCTCTCTCTCTGTCTCGCTCTCTCTCTCTGTCTCTCTCTCTCTCTGTCTCGCTCTCTCTCTCTGTCTCGCTCTCTCTCTCTGTCTCGCTCTCTCTCTCTGTCTCGCTCTCTCTCTCTGTCACGCTCTCTCTCTCTGTCTCTCTCTCTCTCTCTGTCTCTCTCTCTCTCTCTGTCTCGCTCTCTCTCTGTGTCTCGCTTTCTCTCTCTGTCTCGCTCTCTCTCTGTGTCTCGCTCTCTCTCTCTGTCTCACTCTCTCTCTCTGTCACGCTCTCTCTCTCTCTGTCTCGCTCTCTCTCTCTGTGTCTCGCTCTCTCTCTCTGTCTCACTCTCTCTCTCTGTCACGCTCTCTCTCTCTGTCACGCTCTCTCTCTCTCTGTCTCACTCTCTCTCTCTGTGTCTCGCTCTCTCTCTCTGTCTCACTCTCTCTCTCTCGTTCTCTCTCTCTGTCTCACTCTCTCTCTCTGTCACGCTCTCTCTCTCTCTGTCTCACTCTGTCTCTGTCACGCTCTCTCTCTCTCTGTCTCGCTCTCTCTCTCTGTCTTGCTCTCTCTCTGTCTCGCTCTCTCTCTCTGTCTCGCTCTCTCTCTCGCTGTCTCGCTCTCTCTCTGTCTCGCTCTCTCTCTCCGTCTCGCTCTCTCTCTCTGTCTCGCTCTCTCTCTCTGTCTCTCTCTCTGTCTCGCTCTCTCTCTCTGTCTCGCTCTCTCTGTCTCGCTCTCTCTCTCTGTCTCGCTCTCTCTCTCTCTGTCTCGCTCTCTCTCTCTCTGTCTCGCTCTCTCTCTCTCTGTCTCGCTCTCTCTCTCTCTGTCTCGCTCTCTCTCTCTGTCTCGCTCTCTCTCTCTGTCTCGCTCTCTCTCTCTGTCTCGCTCTCTCTCTCTGTCTCGCTCTCTCTCTCTGTCACGCTCTCTCTCTCTGTCTCGCTCTCTCTCTCTGTCTCGCTCTCTCTCTGTCTCGCTCTCTCTCTGTCTCGCTCTCTCTCTGTCTCGCTCTCTCTCTCTGTCTCTCTCTCTGTCACGCTCTCTCTGTCTCACTCTCTCTCTCTGTCTCGCTCTCTTTCTCTGTCTCGCACTCTCTCTCTGTCACGCTCTCTCTCTCTGTCTCGCTCTCTCTCTCTGTCTCGCTCTCTCTCTCTGTCTCGCTCTCTCTCTTTGTCTCGCTCTCTCTCTCTGTCTCGCTCTCTCTCTCTGTCTCGCTCTCTCTCTCTGTCTCGCTCTCTCTCTCTGTCTCGCTCTCTCTCTCTGTCTCGCACTCTCTCTCTCTGTCTCTGTCTTGCTCTCTCTCTCTGTCTCGCTCTCTCTCTCTCTCTCTCTGTCTCGCTCTCTCTCTCTCTCTCGCTCTCTCTCTCTGTCTCGCTGTCTCTCTCTGTCTCGCTCTCTCTCTCTGTCTCGCTCTCTCTCTCTGTCACGCTCTCTCTCTCTGTCTCTCTCTCTCTCTCTGTCACGCTCTCTCTCTCTGTCTCTCGCTCTCTCTCTGTCTCTCTCTGTCACGCTCTCTCTCTCTCTCGCTCTCTCTGTCTCGCTCTCTCTCTCTGTCTCGCTCTCTCTCTCTGTCACGCTCTCTCTCTCTGTCTCTCTCTCTCTCTCTGTCTCACTCTCTCTCTGTGTCTCGCTCTCTCTCTCTGTCTCGCTCTCTCTCTCTGTCTCGCTCTCTCTCTCTGTCTCTCTCTCTCTCTGTCTCGCTCTCTCTCTCTGTCTCGCTCTCTCTCTCTGTCTCGCTCTCTCTCTCTGTCTCGCTCTCTCTCTCTGTCTCGCTCTCTCTCTCTCTGTCACGCTCTCTCTCTCTGTCTCTCTCTCTCTCTCTGTCTCGCTCTCTCTCTGTGTCTCGCTTTCTCTCTCTGTCTCGCTCTCTCTCTGTGTCTCGCTCTCTCTCTCTGTCTCACTCTCTCTCTCTGTCACGCTCTCTCTCTCTCTCTGTCTCGCTCTCTCTCTCTGTGTCTCGCTCTCTCTCTCTGTCTCACTCTCTCTCTCTGTCACGCTCTCTCTCTGTCACGCTCTCTCTCTCTGTCTCACTCTCTCTCTGTGTCTCGCTCTCTCTCTCTGTCTCACTCTCTCTCTCTGTCACGCTCTCTCTCTCTCTGTCTCGTTCTCTCTCTCTGTCTCACTCTCTCTCTCTGTCACGCTCTCTCTCTCTCTGTCCCACTCTGTCTCTGTCACGCTCTCTCTCTCTCTGTCTCTCTCTCTCTCTGTCTCGCTCTCTCTCTCTGTCTCGCTCTCTCTCTCTGTCTCGGTCTCTCTCTCTGTCTCGTTCTCTCTCTCTGTCTCACTCTCTCTCTCTGTCACGCTCTCTCTCTCTCTGTCCCACTCTGTCTCTGTCACGCTCTCTCTCTCTCTGTCTCTCTCTCTCTCTGTCTCGCTCTCTCTCTCTGTCTCGCTCTCTCTCTCTGTCTCGCTCTCTCTCTCTGTCTCGCTCTCTCTCTCTGTCTCGCTCTCTCTCTCTGTCTCTCTCTCTCTCTCTGTCTCGCTCTCTCTCTGTGTCTCGCTTTCTCTCTCTGTCTCGCTCTCTCTCTGTGTCTCGCTCTCTCTCTCTGTCTCACTCTCTCTCTCTGTCACGCTCTCTCTCTCTCTGTCTCGCTCTCTCTCTCTGTGTCTCGCTCTCTCTCTCTGTCTCACTCTCTCTCTCTGTCACGCTCTCTCTCTCTGTCACGCTCTCTCTCTCTCTGTCTCACTCTCTCTCTGTGTCTCGCTCTCTCTCTCTGTCTCACTCTCTCTCTCTGTCACGCTCTCTCTCTCTCTGTCTCGTTCTCTCTCTCTGTCTCACTCTCTCTCTCTGTCACGCTCTCTCTCTCTCTGTCTCACTCTGTCTCTGTCACGCTCTCTCTCTCTCTGTCTCACTCTCTCTCTCTGTCTCACTCTCTCTCTCTCTCACGCTCTCTCTCTCTCTGTCTCGCTTTCTCTCTCTGTCTCGCTCTCTCTCTGTGTCTCGCTCTCTCCCTCTGTCTCGCTTTCTCTCTCTGTCTCGCTCTCTCTCTCTCTCTGTCACGCTATCTCTCTCTGTCACGCTCTCTCTCTCTGTCACGCTCTCTCTCTGTCACGCTCTCTCTCTGTCACGCTCTCTCTCTGTCACGCTCTCTCTCTCTCTCTGTCTCGCTCTTTCTCTCTGTCTCGCTCTCTCTGTGTCTCGCTTTCTCTCTCTGTCTCGCTCTCTCTCTCTCTCTCTCACTTTCACTCTCTGTCTCGCTCTCTCTCTCTGTCTCGCTTTCTCTCTCTGTCTTGCTCTCTCTCTCTGTCTCGCTCTCTCTCTCTGTCACGCTCTCTGTCTCTGTCTCGCTCTCTCTGTCACGCTCTCTCTCTCTGTCTCGCTCTCTCTCTCTGTCACGCTCTCTGTCTCTGTCTCGCTCTCTCTGTCACGCTCTCTCTCTCTGTCTCGCTTTCTCTCTCTGTCTCGCACTCTCTCTGTCTCAGTCTCACTCTCTCTCTCTGTCTCGCTCTCTCTCTGTCTCGCTCTCTCTCTCTGTCTCTGTCTCGCTTCTCTGTCACGCTCTCTCTCTCTGTCTCGCTCTCTCTCTCTGTCTCGCTCTCTCTCTCTGTCTCGCTCTCTCTCTCTGTCACGCTCTCTGTCTCTGTCTCGCTCTCTCTGTCACGCTCTCTCTCTCTGTCTCGCACTCTCTCTGTCTCTGTCTCACTCTCTCTCTCTGTCCAGCTCTCTCTCTCTGTCTCGCTCTCTCTCTCTGTCACGCTCTCTCTCTCTGTCTCGCTCTCTCTGTCACGCTCTCTCTCTCTGTCTCGCACTCTCTCTGTCTCTGTCTCACTCTCTCTCTCTGTCTCGCTCTCTCTCTCTGTCACGCTCTCTCTCTCTGTCTCGCTCTCTCTGTCACGCTCTCTCTGTCACGCTCTCTCTCACTGTCTCGCTCTCTCTCACTGTCACGCTCTCTCTCTCTGTCTCACTCTCTCTGTCTCGCTCTCTCTCTCTCTGTCACGCTCTGTCTCTGTCTCGCTCTCTCTCTGTCTCACTCTCTCTCTCTGTCACGCTCTCTCTCTGTCTCGCTCTCTCTCTCTGTCTCTCTCTCTCTCTCTCTGTCTCGCTCTCTCTCTGTCTCGCTCTCTCTCTCTGCCTCGCTCTCTCTCTCTGTCTCGCTCTCTCTCTGTCTCACTCTCTCTCTGTGTCTCGCTTTCTCTCTCTGCCTCGCTCTCTCTCTCTGTCTCGCTCTCTCTCTCTGTCTCACTCTCTCTCTGTGTCTCGCTTTCTCTCTCTGTCTCGCTCTCTCTCTCTGTCTCGCTCTCTCTCTCTGTCTCACTCTCTCTCTCTCTCTCTCTCTGTCTCGCTCTCTCTGTCTCTCCCTCTCTCTCTGTCACGCTCTCTGTCTCTGTCTCGCTCTCTCTGTCTCGCTCTCTCTCTGTCTCACTCTCTCTCTCTCTCTCTCTCTGTCTCACTCTCTCTCTCTGTCTCTCTCTCTCTCTCTGTCTCTCTCTCTCTGTCACGCTCTCTCTCTCTGTCTCGCTCTCTCTCTCTCTGTCACGCTCTCTGTCTCTGTCTCGCTTTCTCTCTCTGTCTTGCTCTCTCTCTCTGTGTCGCTCTCTCTCCCTGTCTCACTCTCTCTCTCTGTCTCACTCTCTCTCTCTGTCACGCTCTCTCTCTCTCTGTCCCACTCTGTCTCTGTCACGCTCTCTCTCTCTCTGTCCCACTCTGTCTCTGTCACGCTCTCTCTCTCTCTGTCTCTCTCTCTCTCTGTCTCGCTCTCTCTCTCTGTCTCGCTCTCTCTCTCTGTCTCGGTCTCTCTCTCTGTCTCGTTCTCTCTCTCTGTCTCACTCTCTCTCTCTGTCACGCTCTCTCTCTCTCTGTCCCACTCTGTCTCTGTCACGCTCTCTCTCTCTCTGTCTCTCTCTCTCTCTGTCTCGCTCTCTCTCTCTGTCTCGCTCTCTCTCTCTGTCTCGCTCTCTCTCTCTGTCTCGCTCTCTCTCTCTGTCTCGCTCTCTCTCTCTGTCTCTCTCTCTCTCTCTGTCTCGCTCTCTCTCTGTGTCTCGCTTTCTCTCTCTGTCTCGCTCTCTCTCTGTGTCTCGCTCTCTCTCTCTGTCTCACTCTCTCTCTCTGTCACGCTCTCTCTCTCTCTGTCTCGCTCTCTCTCTCTGTGTCTCGCTCTCTCTCTCTGTCTCACTCTCTCTCTCTGTCACGCTCTCTCTCTCTGTCACGCTCTCTCTCTCTCTGTCTCACTCTCTCTCTGTGTCTCGCTCTCTCTCTCTGTCTCACTCTCTCTCTCTGTCACGCTCTCTCTCTCTCTGTCTCGTTCTCTCTCTCTGTCTCACTCTCTCTCTCTGTCACGCTCTCTCTCTCTCTGTCTCACTCTGTCTCTGTCACGCTCTCTCTCTCTCTGTCTCACTCTCTCTCTCTGTCTCACTCTCTCTCTCTCTCACGCTCTCTCTCTCTCTGTCTCGCTTTCTCTCTCTGTCTCGCTCTCTCTCTGTGTCTCGCTCTCTCCCTCTGTCTCGCTTTCTCTCTCTGTCTCGCTCTCTCTCTCTCTCTGTCACGCTATCTCTCTCTGTCACGCTATCTCTCTCTGTCACGCTCTCTCTCTCTGTCACGCTCTCTCTCTGTCACGCTCTCTCTCTGTCACGCTCTCTCTCTGTCACGCTCTCTCTCTCTCTCTGTCTCGCTCTTTCTCTCTGTCTCGCTCTCTCTGTGTCTCGCTTTCTCTCTCTGTCTCGCTCTCTCTCTCTCTCTCTCACTTTCACTCTCTGTCTCGCTCTCTCTCTCTGTCTCGCTTTCTCTCTCTGTCTTGCTCTCTCTCTCTGTCTCGCTCTCTCTCTCTGTCACGCTCTCTGTCTCTGTCTCGCTCTCTCTGTCACGCTCTCTCTCTCTGTCTCGCTCTCTCTCTCTGTCACGCTCTCTGTCTCTGTCTCGCTCTCTCTGTCACGCTCTCTCTCTCTGTCTCGCTTTCTCTCTCTGTCTCGCACTCTCTCTGTCTCAGTCTCACTCTCTCTCTCTGTCTCGCTCTCTCTCTGTCTCGCTCTCTCTCTCTGTCTCTGTCTCGCTTCTCTGTCACGCTCTCTCTCTCTGTCTCGCTCTCTCTCTCTGTCTCGCTCTCTCTCTCTGTCTCGCTCTCTCTCTCTGTCACGCTCTCTGTCTCTGTCTCGCTCTCTCTGTCACGCTCTCTCTCTCTGTCTCGCACTCTCTCTGTCTCTGTCTCACTCTCTCTCTCTGTCCAGCTCTCTCTCTCTGTCTCGCTCTCTCTCTCTGTCACGCTCTCTCTCTCTGTCTCGCTCTCTCTGTCACGCTCTCTCTCTCTGTCTCGCACTCTCTCTGTCTCTGTCTCACTCTCTCTCTCTGTCTCGCTCTCTCTCTCTGTCACGCTCTCTCTCTCTGTCTCGCTCTCTCTGTCACGCTCTCTCTGTCACGCTCTCTCTCACTGTCTCGCTCTCTCTCACTGTCACGCTCTCTCTCTCTGTCTCACTCTCTCTGTCTCGCTCTCTCTCTCTCTGTCACGCTCTGTCTCTGTCTCGCTCTCTCTCTGTCTCACTCTCTCTCTCTGTCACGCTCTCTCTCTGTCTCGCTCTCTCTCTCTGTCTCTCTCTCTCTCTCTCTGTCTCGCTCTCTCTCTGTCTCGCTCTCTCTCTCTGCCTCGCTCTCTCTCTCTGTCTCGCTCTCTCTCTGTCTCACTCTCTCTCTGTGTCTCGCTTTCTCTCTCTGCCTCGCTCTCTCTCTCTGTCTCGCTCTCTCTCTCTGTCTCACTCTCTCTCTGTGTCTCGCTTTCTCTCTCTGTCTCGCTCTCTCTCTCTGTCTCGCTCTCTCTCTCTGTCTCACTCTCTCTCTCTCTCTCTCTCTGTCTCGCTCTCTCTGTCTCTCCCTCTCTCTCTGTCACGCTCTCTGTCTCTGTCTCGCTCTCTCTGTCTCGCTCTCTCTCTCTCTCTCTCTCTGTCTCACTCTCTCTCTCTGTCTCTCTCTCTCTCTCTGTCTCTCTCTCTCTGTCACGCTCTCTCTCTCTGTCTCGCTCTCTCTCTCTCTGTCACGCTCTCTGTCTCTGTCTCGCTTTCTCTCTCTGTCTTGCTCTCTCTCTCTGTGTCGCTCTCTCTCCCTGTCTCACTCTCTCTCTCTCTCTCTCTCGCTCTCTCTCTCTGTCTCACTCTCTCTCTCTGTCTCGCTCTCTCTCTCTGTCACGCTCTCTGTCTCACTCTCTCTCTCTGTCACGCTCTCTCTCTCTGTCTCGCTCTCTCTCTGTCTCGCTCTCTCTCTGTCTCGCTCTCTCTCTGTCTCGCTCTCTCTCTCTGTCTCGCTCTCTCTCTGTCTCGCTCTCTCTCTGTCTCGCTCTCTCTCTCTGTCTCGCTCTCTCTCTCTGTCTCGCTCTCTCTCTCTGTCTCGCTCTCTCTCTCTGTCTCGCTCTCTCTCTCTGTCTCGCTCTCTCTCTCTGTCTCGCTCTCTCTCTGTGTCTCGCTTTCTCTCTCTGTCTCGCTCTCTCTCTCTGTCTCGCTCTCTCTCTGTCTCGCTCTCTCTCTCTGTCTCGCTCTCTCTCTCTGTCTCTCTCTCTCTCTCTGTCTCGCTCTTTCTCTCTGTCTCGCTCTCTCTCTCTGTCTCGCACTCTCTCTCTCTGTCTCTGTCTTGCTCTCTCTCTCTCTGTCTCGCTCTCTCTCTGTCTCGCTCTCTCTCTCTCTCTCTGTCTCGCTCTCTCTCTCTGTCACGCTCTCTCTCTCTCTCGCTCTCTCTCTCTGTCTCGCTCTCTCTCTCTGTCTCGCTCTCTCTCTCTGTCTCTCTCTCTCTCTCTGTCAAGCTCTCTCTCTCTGTCTGTCTCTCTCTCTCTGTCTCTCTCTGTCTCGCTCTCTCTCTCTGTCACGCTCTCTCTCTCTCTCGCTCTCTCTGTCTCGCTCTCTCTCTCTGTCTCGCTCTCTCTCTCTGTCACGCTCTCTCTCTCTGTCTCTCTCTCTCTCTCTGTCTCGCTCTCTCTCTCTGTCTCGCTCTCTCTCTCTGTCTCGCTCTCTCTCTCTGTCTCGCTCTCTCTCTCTGTCTCTCTCTCTCTCTCTGTCTCTCTCTCTCTCTCTGTCTCGCTCTCTCTCTCTGTCTCGCTCTCTCTCTCTGTCTCGCTCTCTCTCTCTGTCACGCTCTCTCTCTCTGTCTCTCTCTCTCTCTCTCTCTGTCTCGCTCTTTCTCTCTGTCTCGCTCTCTCTCTGTGTCTCGCTTTCTCTCTCTGTCTGGCTCTCTCTCTGTGTCTCGCTCTCTCTCTCTGTCTCGCTCTCTCTCTCTGTCACGCTCTCTCTCTCTGTCTCGCTCTCTCTCTGTGTCTCGCTCTCTCTCTCTGTGTCTCGCTCTCTCTCTCTGTCTCACTCTCTCTCTCTGTCACGCTCTCTCTCTCTCTGTCTCACTCTCTCTCTCTGTGTCTCGCTCTCTCTCTCTGTCTCACTCTCTCTCTCTGTCACGCTCTCTCTCTCTCTGTCTCGCTCTCTCTCTCTGTCTCACTCTCTCTCTCTGTCTCACTCTCTCTCTCTGTCACGCTCTCTCTCTCTCTGTCTCACTCTCTCTCTCTGTCTCGCTCTCTCTCTCTGTCTCGCTCTCTCTCTCTGTCACGCTCTCTCTCTCTGTCACGCTCTCTCTCTCTCTGTCTCGCTTTCTCTCTCTGTCTCGCTCTCTCTCTGTGTCTCGCTCTCTCCCTCTGTCTCGCTTTCTCTCTCTGTCTCGCTCTCTCTCTCTCTCACTTTCTCTCTCTGTCACGCTCTCTCTCTCTGTCACGCTCTCTCTCTCTGTCACGCTCTCTCTCTGTCACGCTCTCTCTCTGTGTCTCGCTCTCTCTCTGTGTCTCGCTTTCTCTCTCTGTCTCGCTCTCTCTCTCTGTCCAGCTCTCTCTCTCTGTCTCGCTCTCTCTCTCTGTCACGCTCTCTCTCTCTGTCTCGCTCTCTCTGTCACGCTCTCTCTCTCTGTCTCGCACTCTCTCTGTCTCTGTCTCACTCTCTCTCTCTGTCTCGCTCTCTCTCTCTGTCACGCTCTCTCTCTCTGTCTCGCTCTCTCTGTCACGCTCTCTCTGTCACGCTCTCTCTCACTGTCTCGCTCTCTCTCACTGTCACGCTCTCTCTCTCTGTCTCACTCTCTCTGTCTCGCTCTCTCTCTCTCTGTCACGCTCTGTCTCTGTCTCGCTCTCTCTCTGTCTCACTCTCTCTCTCTGTCACGCTCTCTCTCTGTCTCGCTCTCTCTCTCTGTCTCTCTCTCTCTCTCTGTCTCGCTCTCTCTCTGTCTCGCTCTCTCTCTCTGCCTCGCTCTCTCTCTCTGTCTCGCTCTCTCTCTGTCTCACTCTCTCTCTGTGTCTCGCTTTCTCTCTCTGCCTCGCTCTCTCTCTCTGTCTCGCTCTCTCTCTCTGTCTCACTCTCTCTCTGTGTCTCGCTTTCTCTCTCTGTCTCGCTCTCTCTCTCTGTCTCGCTCTCTCTCTCTGTCTCACTCTCTCTCTCTCTCTCTCTCTGTCTCGCTCTCTCTGTCTCTCCCTCTCTCTCTGTCACGCTCTCTGTCTCTGTCTCGCTCTCTCTGTCTCGCTCTCTCTCTGTCTCACTCTCTCTCTCTCTCTCTCTCTGTCTCACTCTCTCTCTCTGTCTCTCTCTCTCTGTCTCTCTCTCTCTCTCTCTGTCTCTCTCTCTCTGTCACGCTCTCTCTCTCTGTCTCGCTCTCTCTCTCTCTGTCACGCTCTCTGTCTCTGTCTCGCTTTCTCTCTCTGTCTTGCTCTCTCTCTCTGTGTCGCTCTCTCTCCCTGTCTCACTCTCTCTCTCTCTCTCTCTCGCTCTCTCTCTCTGTCTCACTCTCTCTCTCTGTCTCACTCTCTCTCTCTGTCTCGCTCTCTCTCTCTGTCACGCTCTCTGTCTCACTCTCTCTCTCTGTCACGCTCTCTCTCTCTGTCTCGCTCTCTCTCTGTCTCGCTCTCTCTCTGTCTCGCTCTCTCTCTGTCTCGCTCTCTCTCTCTGTCTCGCTCTCTCTCTGTCTCGCTCTCTCTCTGTCTCGCTCTCTCTCTGTCTCGCTCT
>NC_090336.1:71997123-71999623 GCF_035084215.1 Heptranchias perlo | reverse complement strand
CTCTCTCTCTCTCTGTCTCACTCTCTCTCTGTCACGCTCTCTCTCTCTCTGTCTCACTCTCTCTCTCTGTGTCTCGCTCTCTCTCTCTGTCTCACTCTCTCTCTCTGTCACGCTCTCTCTCTCTCTGTCTCGCTCTCTCTCTGTCTCACTCTCTCTCTCTGTCTCACTCTCTCTCTCTGTCACGCTCTCTCTCTCTCTGTCTCACTCTCTCTCTCTGTCTCGCTCTCTCTCTCTGTCTCGCTCTCTCTCTCTGTCACGCTCTCTCTCTCTGTCACGCTCTCTCTCTCTCTGTCTCGCTTTCTCTCTCTGTCTCGCTCTCTCTCTGTGTCTCGCTCTCTCCCTCTGTCTCGCTTTCTCTCTCTGTCTCGCTCTCTCTCTCTCTCACTTTCTCTCTCTGTCACGCTCTCTCTCTCTGTCACGCTCTCTCTCTCTGTCACGCTCTCTCTCTGTCACGCTCTCTCTCTCTGTCTCGCTCTCTCTCTGTGTCTCGCTTTCTCTCTCTGTCTCGCTCTCTCTCTCTGTCTCTCTCTCTCTCTCTGTCTCGCTCTTTCTCTCTGTCTCGCTCTCTCTCTCTGTCTCGCACTCTCTCTCTCTGTCTCTGTCTTGCTCTCTCTCTCTCTGTCTCGCTCTCTCTCTGTCTCGCTCTCTCTCTCTCTCTCTGTCTCGCTCTCTCTCTCTGTCACGCTCTCTCTCTCTCTCGCTCTCTCTCTCTGTCTCGCTCTCTCTCTCTGTCTCTCTCTCTCTCTCTGTCACGCTCTCTCTCTCTGTCTCTCTCTCTCTCTCTGTCTCTCTCTCTCTCTCTGTCTCTCTCTGTCTCGCTCTCTCTCTCTGTCACGCTCTCTCTCTCTCTCGCTCTCTCTGTCTCGCTCTCTCTCTGTCACGCTCTCTCTCTGTCACGCTCTCTCTCTCTGTCTCGCTCTCTCTCTCTGTCTCGCTCTCTCTCTCTGTCTCGCTCTCTCTCTCTGTCACGCTCTCTCTCTGTCTCGCTCTCTCTCTCTGTCTCTCTCTCTCTCTCTGTCTCGCTCTCTCTCTGTCTCGCTCTCTCTCTCTGCCTCGCTCTCTCTCTCTGTCTCGCTCTCTCTCTGTCTCACTCTCTCTCTGTGTCTCGCTTTCTCTCTCTGCCTCGCTCTCTCTCTCTGTCTCGCTCTCTCTCTCTGTCTCACTCTCTCTCTGTGTCTCGCTTTCTCTCTCTGTCTCGCTCTCTCTCTCTGTCTCGCTCTCTCTCTCTGTCTCACTCTCTCTCTCTCTCTCTCTGTCTCGCTCTCTCTGTCTCTCCCTCTCTCTCTGTCACGCTCTCTGTCTCTGTCTCGCTCTCTCTGTCTCGCTCTCTCTCTGTCTCACTCTCTCTCTCTCTCTCTCTCTGTCTCACTCTCTCTCTCTGTCTCTCTCTCTCTGTCTCTCTCTCTCTCTCTCTCTGTCTCTCTCTCTCTGTCACGCTCTCTCTCTCTGTCTCGCTCTCTCTCTCTCTGTCACGCTCTCTGTCTCTGTCTCGCTTTCTCTCTCTGTCTTGCTCTCTCTCTCTGTGTCGCTCTCTCTCCCTGTCTCACTCTCTCTCTCTCTCTCTCTCGCTCTCTCTCTCTGTCTCACTCTCTCTCTCTGTCTCACTCTCTCTCTCTGTCTCGCTCTCTCTCTCTGTCACGCTCTCTGTCTCACTCTCTCTCTCTGTCTCGCTCTCTCTCTGTCTCGCTCTCTCTCTGTCTCGCTCTCTCTCTGTCTCGCTCTCTCTCTCTGTCTCGCTCTCTCTCTGTCTCGCTCTCTCTCTGTCTCGCTCTCTCTCTGTCTCGCTCTCTCTCTCTGTCTCGCTCTCTCTCTGTCTCGCTCTCTCTCTCTGTCTCGCTCTCTCTCTCTGTCTCTCTCTCTCTCTGTCTCGCTCTCTCTCTCTGTCTCGCTCTCTCTCTCTGTCTCGCTCTCTCTCTGTGTCTCGCTTTCTCTCTCTGTCTCGCTCTCTCTCTCTGTCTCGCTCTTTCTCTCTGTCTCGCTCTCTCTCTCTGTCTCGCTCTCTCTCTGTCTCGCTCTCTCTCTCTGTCTCGCTCTCTCTCTCTGTCTCTCTCTCTCTCTCTGTCTCGCTCTTTCTCTCTGTCTCGCTCTCTCTCTCTGTCTCGCACTCTCTCTGTCTCGCTCTCTCTCTCTCTCTCTGTCTCGCTCTCTCTCTCTGTCACGCTCTCTCTCTCTCTCTCTGTCTCGCTCTCTCTCTCTGTCACGCTCTCTCTCTCTCTCGCTCTCTCTCTCTGTCTCGCTCTCTCTCTCTGTCTCTCTCTCTCTCTCTGTCACGCTCTCTCTCTCTGTCTCTCTCTCTCTCTCTGTCTCTCTCTCTCTCTCTGTCTCTCTCTGTCTCGCTCTCTCTCTCTGTCACGCTCTCTCTCTCTCTCGCTCTCTCTGTCTCGCTCTCTCTCTCTGTCTCGCTCTCTCTCTGTCTCGCTCTCTCTCTCTGTCTCGCTCTCTCTCTCTGTCTCGCTCTCTCTCTCTGTCTCGCTCTCTCTCTCTGTCTCTCTCTCTCTCA
>NC_090336.1:71915280-71987780 GCF_035084215.1 Heptranchias perlo | reverse complement strand
GAAGGAGGGGGGAAAAGAGAGAGAGAGACAGAAGGAGGGGGGAACGAGAGAGAGAGACAGAAGGAGGGGGGAAAGAGAGAGAGATAGAGACAGACAGAAGGAGGGGGAAAGAGAGAGAGAGACAGAAGGAGGGGGGAAAGAGAGAGAGAGAGACAGAAGGAGGGGGGAAATAGAGAGAGAGAGACAGAAGGAGGTGGAAGAGAGAGAGAGAGAGAGACAGAAGGAGGGGGGAAAGAGAGAGAGAGACAGAAGGAGGGGGAAAGAGAAAGAGAGGGAGAGGGGGGGAAGAGAGAGAGAGAGGCAGAAGAAGGGGGGGAAGAGAGAGAGAGACAGAAGGAGGGGGGAAAGAGTGAGTGAGAGACAGAAGGAGGGGAGAAAGAGTGAGAGAGACAGAAGGAGGGGGGAAAGAGAGAGAGAGACAGAAGGAGGGGGGAAAGAGAGAGAGAGACAGAAGGAGGGGAGAAAGAGAGAGAGAGACAGAAGGAGGGGGGAAAGAGAGAGAGAGACAGAAGGAGGGGGTCAATAGAGAGAGAGACAGAAGGAGGGGGGAAAGAGAGAGAGAGACAGAAGGAGGGGTGAAAGAGAGAGAGAGACAGAAGGAGGGGGGAAAGAGAGAGAGACAGAAGGAGGGGAGAAAGAGAGAGAGAGAGAGGTAGGGGAAGAGAGAGAGAGGGGGGGAAGAGACAGAGAGAGACACAGAAGGAGCGGGGAAAGAGAGAGAGACAGAAGGAAGGAGGGAAAGAGAGAGAGAGACAGAAGGAGGGGGGAAAGAGAGAGAGAGACAGAAGGGGGGGAAAGAGAGAGAGAGAGAGAGAGGGGGGGAAAGAGAGAGAGAGAGAGGGGGGGAAGAGAGAGAGAGAGGGGGTGGGAAGAGAGAGAGACAGAAGGAGGGGGGGGAAAGAGAGAGAGAGAGGGGGGAAGAGAGAGAGAGAGGGGGGGAAAGAAAGAGAGAGAGACAAACAGAAGGAGGGGGTTAAAGAGAGAGAAAGAGAGGGGAAGAGAGAGAGAGACAGACAGAAGGAGGCCGGAAAGAAAGAGAGAGAGAGAGAGAGAGAGAGAAAGGGGGGAAGAGAGAGAGAGAGAGCGAGAGAGAGGGGGGAAGAGAGAGAGAGAGAGACAGAAGGAGGGGGGGAAGAGAGAGAGAGACAGAAGGAGGGGGGAAGAGAGAGAGAGACAGAAGGAGGGGGAAAGAGAGAGAGACAGAAGGAGGGGGAAAGTGAGAGAGACAGAAGGAGGGGGGAAAGAGAGAGAGAGAGACAGAAGAGGGGCAAAGAGAGAGAGACAGAAGGAGGGGGAAAGAGAGAGAGAGAGACAGAAGGAGGGGGAAAGAGAGAGAGAGAGACAGAAGGAGGGGGAAAGAGAGAGAGAGAGACAGAAGGGGGGGGGAAGAGAGAGAGACAGAAGGCTGGGGAAAAGGAGAGAGAGTGAGAGAGAGGGAGAAAGAGAGGGAGGGAGAAAGAGAGAGAGGGAGTCAGAGAGAGAGGGAGAAAGAGAGAGAGAGGAAGAGAAAGAGAGACACAAAGAGGAAGAGAGAGAGAGAGAGGGGAAGAGGAAGAGAGAGTGGAAGAGGAAGAGAGGGGGAGGAAGGAAGAGAGGGACCCACATCACCATCAACCTTGCAGTCACCCTGTTTACATTAAGTTACTAAGTCGTTAAGTAAACAAATTCTAACTGGTTTGATATTTTAATGGTGAACTCAGTGGATTCAGTAATAAAATGGTAGGCGGTCTGTTTATGCAGGTTGGTAATCTGATAACTAGTTGGCAAAGCAGTAAAAGATAGAGAAGAATGAATTGCATTAATATCGTGCTTTTCACAACCTCCGGACGTTCCAAAGCGTTTTACAGCCAGCCAGTTATTTCTGTTTTGTCGAGAAACGCAGCAGCCGATTAGCACACAGCGAGGTCGCACAAACAACATTGAGATAAACGACCAGATAATCTGTTTTTAGGTGTTGGTTGTCGGATAAGTATTGGCCATGACACCATCGCAACAGGAGGAGGCCGTTCAGCCCCTCGAGCCTGTTCCGCCATTCCGTTGGATCATGGCTGATCTGCGTCATAACGCCATCCCGCCCGCCTTGGTTCCTGAACCCCCGCCTCACAAAAAAAAAAGTATCAGGAGAACTCCCTTTCAAACACTGCCATGAGGTCTTTAGTTCAACATTCCATCTGAAAGAGGGCACCTCGACACTGCAGTGATACGTGCTCAAGTCCAAGAACGGGGTTTGAACCTGCAACCTTCTGACTCAGAGGAGAGAGCGCTGCCCTCTGCGTCACAGTTAACACGTGGCCGGTTTGTAACTTGCAAAGTGAGACATTATCAGCCATCTTTGCACTGACACATCTGGGAGATCAGGTTTCTCATTTTTGCATCGTGCACTGAGTTGGGTGTCCTGACTTTTCCACGAAGGTCATCCCAGATCCTCGTCAAATTCTCCGGATAACCATTTCTCCTCACTGGTTGACTGGACCTAACTGGTGTTTGTTGCTAAAAAAAAAATCAGATTTGCCCCGCTCTTTGTTCTTGCACTGCGTGAAGAGCAAGCGTCTTCGTTTCTCAACCGACAGTCGATAATTAATAAATCTGCTCCTTAATTCTCACAGCCCTGGCTCGTTGTTTCAATGTCGAAACGACAATGAGGAACAATTGTTATGACTGCAAACGGTCGCCCAAGAATAATATCAACCTACAGGGTCAGTCCAAATCAGCGAAAGATAAGGTTTGAATTCTTGTTCCCATTAATTCCCACTGTATTAACCTGCTTCCCCAGATTGCATAACCTCTTACGCCATCTAATTCCTGTTCGCAATAGGATTTGACTTAATTGGAACTGAACACTAATTGAAAAGGGAAGGCTGAATTTTCACATTAAAAACAGAAAAGATCTCCACACTTCTCCATCTGTGTCAGTCACCTCCAGACATGTTGGTTGGAGGCAATGCAGAGATTGCTGCCTTTTTTTTTTAGAAACATAGAAAATAGGAGCAAGAGTAGGCCATTCGGCCCTTCTCCACCATTCAAAATGATCATGGCTGATCGTCTAACTCAGTACCCTGTTCCCGCTTTTTCCCCATATCCCTTTAGCATTAAGAAATATATCTATCTCCTTCTAATGACATCGCCTCCACTGCCTTCTGTGGTAGAGAATTCCACAGGTTCACCACCCTCTGAGTGAAGAAATTTCTCCTCATCTCGGTTCGAAATGGCATACCCCGTATCCTGAGACTGTGACCCCTGGTTCTGGACTCCCCAGCCATCGGGAACATCCACCCTGCATCTAGTCTGTCCAGTCCTGTTAGAATTTTATATGTTTCGATGAGATCACCTCTCATTCTTCTAAACTCTTGTGAATACAGGCCTAGTCGACCCAATCTCTCCTCATACGTCAGTCCTGCCATCCCAGGAATCAGTCTGGTAAACCTTCGTTGCACTTCCTCCATGGCAAGGACATCCTTCCTCAGATAAGGAGACCAAAACTGCACACAATACTCCAGATGTGGTCTCACCAAGGCCCTGTACAACTGCAGTAAGACATCCCTGCTCCTGTACTCAAATCCTCTTGCAATGAAGGCCAACATACCATTCGCCTTCCTAACTGCTTGCTGCACCTGAATGCTCACTTTCAGCGACTGGTGTACGAGGACACCCAGGTCTCGTTGCACCTCCCCTTTTCCCAATCTATCACCATTCAGATAATAATCTGCCTTTCTGTTTTTACAACCAAAGTGGATAACCTCACATTTATCCACGTTATACAGCATCTGCCATGTTCTTGCCCACTCACCCAACTTGTCTAAATCACATTGGAGCCTCTTTGCATCCTCCTCACAGCTCACATTCCACCCCAGCTTTGTGTCGTCTGCAAACTTGGAAATGTTACATTTAGTTCCCTCATCCAAATCATTGATATATATTGTGAATAGCTGGGGCCCAAGCACTGATCCCTGCGGTACCCCACTAGTCACTGCCTGCCACCCGGAAAAAGACCCATTTATTCCTACTCTCTGTTTCCTGTCTGTCAACCAATTCTCAATCCATGCCAGTATATTCCCCCCAATCCCATGTGCTTTAATTTTGCACACTGACCTCTTGTGTGGGACCTTATCAAAAGCCTTCTGAAAATCCAAATACACCACATCCACTGGTTCTCCCCTATCTATTCTACTAGTTACATCCTCAAAAAACTCCAGTAGATTTGTTAAGCATGATTTCCCTTTCATAAACCCATGCTGACTTTGTCCAATCCCGTTAATGCCCTCCAAGTGTTCTGTTATCACATCTTTTATAATAGACTCTAGCATTTTCCCCACTACTGATGTTAGGCTAACTGGTCTGTAATTCCCTGTTTTTTCTCTCCCTCCTTTTTTAAATAGTGGGGTTACATTTGCCACCCTCCAATCTGTAGGAACTGTTCCAGAGTCTATAGAATTTTGGAAGATGATCACCAATGCATCCACTATTTCCAGGGCCACTTCCTTTAGTACTCTGGGATGTAGATTATCAGGCCCTGGGGATTTGTCAGCCTTTAGCCCCATTAATTTCCCTAGCTCTATTTTTTTTTTTACTGATATTAATTCTCTCCGACGAATTTTCTTAAAATTCATTCTCGAGATGTGGGCGTTGCTGGCAAGATTGGCATTTACTGCCCATCCCTAGTTGGCCTGAGAACGCGGTGATACAGCAGAGTGACTGGATAGGCCACAGCAGAGGGCAGTTAAGAGTTAATCAGGTTGGCGTGGGACTGGAGTCACGTGGAGGCCCAGACCGGGTCAGGACGGCAGGTTTACTGACAGTAGCAGATCTGGGAGATCTGATTTAGGATTTAACCACCAATGAGGCAACAGCCCGAAGAACTGCTGTTTTCTGAACCTCCATGTGGTTCAAACAGGACAAACCAGCGACTGAGGAGCAGAAGCACAAATAGGGCTGAGTTGCCTTGACTTTGTGGGCCAATCGCCAGGAATTGGAGGCCATTTTCTAGTTCATGAGCTGTCATTGGAACACCCTTTGCATTATGTGATTATTGGCAACGCACACACACACACACACACACACGCGCGCGCAAGTACAAACACACACGCAAGTACAAACACACACGCACACCCCAAACTCACTTTTATTGACACCGTCATTCTCCTTGCCTTGACTCTCTGCGAGGTATTTTTGTGGACGTGATCCAGGGATCAGGCAGTGGCCAATTGTTCTTTGTTCCAGTGTACGGTTATCCTGCCGACCGGAGCAGCCGCAGCTGATCTGCGAGCTGGCGGATCCCCGTGTGCCAGCCCGCGATGCCAACTGCGGCACGCGCCACTGGTGCGAGAGAGTTCTAAAGACTGCCTGTACTTGGCCCCCCCAGTGACCCTGGCGGCCACCGTCACCTCAATTATCTCAGCCTTTATTTTCTCCCAAGGATGAGATTTGGAACAAGAGCTACTTTTAATGTTGTGTTTTAAGAGCGTATCACTGCAAAAAAAATAAATAAAGTGATGAGGCATCTCTGATGATGCTTCCTCATGGACTGTAAATAATAAGCAATTGGGTGACTTGTCTCCCTAATACCTAAAAAGCTCACGCCCATTGTGTTGGAAGGGCCTTTGATCTCTTTCGAACTGTGAGCTCCTGCAGCAGAGGCAGAAAAGCCCCAGAAAAGAGCAGGCTCAAAAAAAGTCAGGATGCAGAGGAGTCAGTCTGTTTACGTCAAACGAGACAACCCACTGAAGTGGGGTAGGGTAGCATTCTCGTTAATTTCATGTCATTACTTGGAGATAAGTTGCATTAATTAAGCTAAGTGAGTCTGATCTGTACGTTCACCTCATCATGGAAGGAAGCAACTCAATGATTCTAAAGCTCGTTCATCAATGACCTTCCCTCCATCATACGGTCAGAAATGGGGATGTTCGCTGATGACTGCACAGTGTTCAGTTCCATTCGCAACCCCTCAGATAATGAAGCAGTCTGTACCCTCATACAGCAAGACCTGGACAACATCCAGGCTTGGGCTCATAAGTGGCAAGTAACATTCGCGCCAGACAAGTGCCAGGCAATGATCATCTCCAACAAGAGAGAGTCTAACCACCTCCCCTTGACATTCAACGGCATTACCATCGCCGAATCCCCCACCATCAACATCCTGGGGATCACCATTGACCAGAAACTTAACTGGACCAGCCATATAAATAGTGTGGCTACAAGAGCAGGTCAGAGGCTGGGTATTCTGCGGCGCGTGACTCACCTCCTGACTCCCCAAAGCCTTTCCACCATCTACAAGGCACAAGTCAGGAGTGCGATGGAATTCTCTCCACTTGCCTGGATGAGTGCAGCTCCAACAACACTCAAGAAGCTCGACATCATCCAGGACAAAGCAGCCCGCTTGATTGGCACCCCATCCACCACCCTAAACATTCACTCCCTTCACCACCGGTGCACAGTGGCTGCAGTGTGTACCATCCACAGGATGCACTGCAGCAACTCGTCAAGGCTTCTTCGACAGCACCTCCCAAACCCACGACCTCTACCACCTAGAAGGACAAGAGCAGCAGGCGCATGGGAACAACACCACCTGCACGTTCCCCTCCAAGTCACACACCGTCCCGACTTGGAAATATATCGGCCGTTCCTTCATCGTCGCTGGGTCAAAATCCTGGAACTCCCTTCCTAACAGCACTGTGGGAGAACCGTCACCACACGGACTGCAGCGGTTCAAGAAGGCGGCTCACCACCACCTTCTCAAGGGGCAATTAGGGATGGGCAATAAATGCCGGCCTCGCCAGCGACGCCCACATCCCATGAACGAATTTTTAAAAAACCATTATGCTATCGTACCTCTGATTATTCTGGTTCACTAATGTCCTTTGGGGAAGGAAACCTGCCGTCCTTGCCCGGTCTGGGCCTATATGTGACTCCAGTCGCCACACCAACGTGGCTGACTCTCAATTGCCCTCTGAAGTGGCCTTGTGAGGCACGCAGTTGTGTCACCCGCCATTTAAGGGCAACTAGGGATGGGCAATAAATGCTGGCCTTGCCAGCGACGTCCACATCCTGAGACAACGTTCTCTGCTTTGCCTCTGACTAACATCTCGAGAAGGTGACTGACACAGATGGAGAAGTGGAGAGATCTTTTCCTTTTTTTTTAAAAATGTTCAGAAAATTCACTTGAATCCCCTTCAGTGTTCATTTTCCAACAGACAAACTCCAATGCAAACAGACCACAGGAATTGAGTGGCGGAAGAGGTTATTTAATCAGGAGAAGCAGGTTAACAACGCAGTGTGGCTTCGTTCAAACGATGACAAGTGTGTTTGTGGTACAGTTTCCTGGACAGTTACTGCGTCGAAGAACGTGTCAGAAACTCAGGCAGACTTCAAGAGGCCACTCAGAACGTCATGGCAATTTGGATCGGCTGTCGTCTGACATTCTTGTCGAGCCAGAAATACTTTCCAGGCGGTGAGTCTAATATTATCTTCCGAGAAAGTTATAATCAGCAGCCCGTGGACCATTTGGACGCAGGAGGAGCCACAGAGACAGGCCCAGCTCCAACTGCCACACTCGGGAATGCACTATATTTATCAAAGCAAACGCCCGTAAAAAAAAGAAACATAAACCCTCGCGGTCTGCTGCGCATCTCCCGCAAAGCTCAAAGGCGCACGGCGCAGATCTTAAAACAAGCCTCTAAACTCGCCAAGGCTTCTTCGACAGCACCTCCCAAACCCGCGACCTCCACCACCGAGAAGGACAAGAGCAGCAGGCGCATGGGAACAACACCACCTGCACGTTCCCCTCCAAGTCACACACCATCCCGACTTGGAAATATATCGGCCGTTCCTTCATCGTCGCTGGGTCGAAATCCTGGAACTCCCTTCCTAACAGCACTGTGGGAGAACCGTCACCACACGGACTGCAGCGGTTCAAGAAGGCGGCTCACCACCACCTTCTCAAGGGGGCAACTAGGGATGGGCAATAAATGCCGGCCTCGCCAGCGACGCCCACATCCCCAGAATGAAATGAAGAAGTTTCAAGCATGTAAAGAATACTTCAAAATGCTGCAGATGCTGGAAATCTGAAATAAAAGCAGAAAATGCTGGAAACGCTCAGCAGGTCGGGCAGCGTCTGCTCAGAGAGAAAAACAAACAGAGTCAACGATTCAGGTCGATGATCGGTTCTGACGAAAGGTCATCGGCCTGAAACTTTAACTCGTGCTTCTCTCTCCACGGAGGCCTGCTGAGTGTTTTCCAGCATTTTCTGTTCTTGTTTCAACCCTCGGTGCTCAACTCTACCAGAACGTCCAGAAACCGGGTTTCACAAACACACAGGGTAAGTACGCAGGGCAGACTGACTGATCTACGTGCTATGCTCCATCCCACCAAGATTGTAACGTGCCCCGCGTAAAATGAATGGATTTTTCTGTCTATATATTCAGAATATTCCCCACTCCAGAGACGCGAACTTGTAATCTCGGCCGACACTCCCAGCGCAGTACTGAGGGAGTGCTGCACTGTCGGAGGTGCCGTCTTTCGGATGAGGCGTTAAACCGAGGCCCCGTCTGCCCTCTCAGGTGGATGTGAAAGATCCCAACGGCAAGTAACCTAGAGGTCCTGACTAATAATGGGATGAGGGGGGTGGACATATGAGGAGAGGTTGAGTAGATTGGGACTCTACTCATTGGAGTTCAGAAGAATGAGAGGCGATCTTATTGAAACATATAAGATTGTGAAGGGGCTTGATCAGGTGGATGCGGTAAGGATGTTCCCAAGGATGGGTGAAACTAGAACTAGGGGGCATAATCTTAGAATAAGGGGCTGCTCTTTCAAAACTGAGATGAGGAGAAACTTCTTCACTCAGAGGGTGGTAGGTCTGTGGAATTTGCTGCCCCAGGAAGCTACATCATTAAATAAATTTAAAACAGAAATAGACAGTTTCCTAGAAGTAAAGGGAATTAGGGGTTACGGGGAGCGGGCAGGAAATTGGACATGAATTTAGATTTGAGGTTAGGATCAGATCAGCCATGATCTTATTGAATGGCGGAGCAGGCTCGAGGGGCCGATTGGCCTACTCCTGCTCCTATTTCTTATGTTCTGAGAACGTGAGGCAGTTTGAGAATTTGAATTCAGTTTAAAAATAAAATCTGGAAACTAAAAAGTCGACCTCAGTAAAAGTGACCGCGAAGCTGTCAGATTGTCGTAAAAACAACCCAACAGGTTCACTGATGTCCTTTTAGGGGAAGGAATCCAGCCGTCCTTACCCGGTCCGTCAACTGGGGAAAATAGCGTACAGAAATAAAAAGGGGAGGCCCAAGATGGATAAAATCGAAAAAGTATAACCTGAGAAATCGCGGCAGATTAATCTGCATCCTTGGAGTATCTCGGGGTTTTGAGCATGATTAACGTGCGTGGCTAAAGTTACTCTGCACATCTTGTTGTGATTCAGTGGAACAAATGGAGAGTTTCAGATGACGCTGGCAGCACAGGAGGTGAAACAAATACCCTGACGTGCGTCACAGTTTCACAACAGAAGACGGGCAGCGCCTGCTGACCAGAGGGCGACATGGTTTTAAGCCGAATCAGCTCAGGGGTGCAAATCGGACGGATTCACATCTTCACTGCGCAAACCTGGTTTGTGTTCCCCTCGAGTTCAGATGATTGAGGGGTGATCTGATTGAGGCGTTTCATAGAATCATAGAATCACAGAAGTTTACAACATGTAAACAGGCCCTTCGGCCCAACATGTCCATGTCGCCCAGTTTATACCACTAAGCTAGTCCCAATTGCCTGCACTTGGCCCATATCCCTCTATACCCATCTTACCCATGTAACTGTCCAAATGCTTTTTAAAAGACAAAATTGTACCCGCCTCTACTACTGCCACTGGCAGCTCGTTCCAGACACTCACCACCCTTTGAGTGAAAAAATTGCCCCTTTGGACCCTTTTGTATCTCTATCCTCTCACCTTAAATCTATGCCCCCTCGTTATAGACTCCCCTACCTTTGGGAAAAGATTTTGACTATCTACCTTATCTGTGCCCCTCATTATTTTATGGACTTCTATAAGATCACCCCTAAACCTCCTACTCTCCAGGGAAAAAAGTCTCAGTCTATCCAACCTCTCCCTATAAGTCAAACCATCAAGTCCCGGTAGCATCCTGGTAAATCTTTTCTGCACTCTTTCTAGTTTAATAATATCCTTTCTATAATAGGGTGACCAGAACTGTACACAGTATTCCAAGTGTGGCCTTACTAATGTCTTGTACAACTTCAACAAGACATCCCAACTCCTGTATTCAATGTTCTGACCAATGAAACCAAGCATGCTGAATGCCTTCTTCACCACCCTATCCACCTGTGACTCCACTTTCAAGGAGCTATGAACCTACTCCTAGATCTCTTTGTTATATAACCCTCCCCAACGCCCTACCATTAACGGAGTAGGTCCTGGCCCGATTCGATCTACCAAAATGCATCACCTCACATTTATTTAAATTAAACTCCATCTGCCATTCATCGGCCCACTGGCCCAATTTATCAAGATCCCGTTGCAATCCTAGATAACCTTCTTCACTGTCCACAATGCCACCAATCTTGGTGTCATCTGCAAACTTACTAACCATGCCTCCTAAATTCTCATCCAGATCATTAATATAAATAACAAATAACAGCGGACCCAGCACCGATCCCTGAGGCACACCGCTGGTCACAGGCCTCCAGTTTGAAAAAACAACCCTCTACAACCACCCTCTGTCTTCTGTCGTCAATCCAATTTTGTATCCAATTGGCTACCTCACCTTGGATCCCGTGAGATTTAACCTTATGCAACAACCTACCATGCGGTACCTTGTCAAATGCTTTGCTGAAGTCCATGTAGACCACGTCTACTGCACAGCCCTCATCTATCTTCTTGGTTACCCCTTCAAAAACGATAAAAGGGATTCGATTGGGAAGATCGAGATAAACTATTTCCTCAGGTGGGGGAAATCAAGAACAAGGAGGGGCATAACCTTAAAATGAGAGCCGGGCCGTCCAGGGGTGATGTCAGGAAGCACTTCTTCACACAAAGGGGAGTGGAAATCTGGAACTCTCTCCCCGCAAACGACACTGGATTCTGGGGGGTCAATTGAAACTTTCAAGACTGAGATCGGTAGATTTTTGTTGGGTGAGGGTATCGAGGGATATGGAGCAAAGCGGGGTAAATGGAGTTGAGAAACAGATCAGCCATGATCTGATTAAATGGTGGGACAGGTTCGAGGGGCTGAATGGCCTCCTCCTGTTCCAATGTTTTAGGGCTGCCCCATCCACCACGGAAGTGAGACCTACAACAAACATGCCCTAAGTACGTCCAAGGGGTTTCTAAGTTGGGCATAAACCAAAACTCTGAATAAGTTCTCGGAAATGTACTGGAGACGGGGTGTGCACTGGTTGCAGTACTGGGTTAATAATCTGGAGGACGTGAGTTCAATTCCGACCATGAAGTTGAGTTCAGTTTTTAAAAAAAACAAATTCTGGACATAAAGGGATGGAAACCTGCCATTCTTACCCGGTCTGGGCCTATATCTGACTCCAGTCCTCATGTCAACAGGGTTGGCTCTTAACTGCCCTCTGAAGTGACCCAGCGCGCCCCTCGTTCATATATTTTTTCTATTCGTTCATGGGATGTGGGCCTCGCTGGCAAGGCCGGCATTTATTGCCCATCCCTAATTGCCCCTTGAGAAGGTGGTGGTGAGCCGCCTTCTTGAACCGCTGCAGTCCGTGTGGTGAAGGTTCTCCCACAGTGCTGTTAGGAAGGGAGTTCCAGGATTTTGACCCAGCGACGATGAAGGAACGGCCGATATATTTCCAAGTCGGGATGGTGTGTGACTTGGAGGGGAACGTGCAGGTGGTGTTGTTCCCATGTGCCTGCTGCTCTTGTCCTTCTAGGCGGTAGAGGTCGCGGGTTTGGGAGGTGCTGTCGAAGAAGCCTTGGCGAGTTGCTGCAGTGCATCCTGTGGATGGTGCACACTGCAGCCACGGTGCGCCGGTGGTGAAGGGAGTGAATGTTTAGGGTGGTGGATGGGGTGCCAATCAAGCGGGCTGCTTTATCCTGGATGATGTCGAGCTTCTTGAGTGTTGTTGGAGCTGCACTCATCCAGGCAAGTGGAGAGTATTCCATCACACTCCTGACTTGTGCCTTGTCGATGGTGGAAAGGCTTTGGGGAGTCAGGAGGTGAGTCACTCGCCGCAGAATACCCAGCCTCTGACCTGCTCTTGTAGCCACAGTATTTATGCGGCTGGTCCAGTTAAGTTGCTTCAAGGAGAAGGCGGCCCACCACCACCTTCTCGGGGTGACTAGGGGATGGGCAGTAAATGCCGGCCTTGCCAGCGATGCCCACGTCAAAAGAATGAATAAATAAATTGATGGACCATCTCTGACAAACGTTGGGCATGATATGGTGTTCCTTGCACCAGTTTATTGAGCACACTGGGACATTTATTTATGTTAAGGGTGCTATATAAACGCAAGTAGCTGCTGCTACTGATGTTGTATTGACTTAATCTGTTGATCAAGGACACTGAACTGCAGTTTTCATAGTAAATCAGATGAAATTGTGGAATGTGATCCCCAAACACCAGTAAAAACCCTGGGATCAAGTATAACGAAATCAGAAGATGGCTATCAGTCACTTTTTGGTCCGCTTATCTGAGGAAGGATGTACTTGCCATGGAGGGAGTGCAACGAAGGTTTACCAGACTGATTCCTGGGATGGCAGGACTGACGTATGAGGAGAGATTGGGCCGACTAGGCCTATATTCACTAGAGTTTAGAAGAATGAGAGGTGATCTCATCGAAACATATAAAATTCTAACAGGACTAGACGGACTAGATGCAGGGAGGATGTTCCCGATGGCTGGGGAGTCCAGAACCAGGGGTCACAGTCTCAGGATACGGGGGATGCCATTTTGAACCGAGATGAGGAGAAATTTCTTCACTCGGAGGGTGGTGAACCTGTGGAATTCTCTACCACAGAAGGCAGTGGAGGCCAAGTCATCAGATGTATTCAAGAAGGAGACAGATATATTTCTTAATGCTAAAGGAATCAAGGGATATGGGGAAAAAGCGGGAACAGGGCTCTGAGTTAGACGATCAGCCATGATCACTTTGAATGGCGGAGCAGGCCCGAAGGGCCGAATGGCCTACTCTTGCTCCTATTTTCCATGTTTCTATGTTACTTTATCAGACCCCGTCTGCCCCCTCAGGTGGACGTAAAAGATCCCGCGGCCACTATTTCGAAGAAGAGCGGTGGGGGGAGTTCTCCCCGGTGTCCTGGGCCCATATTTATCCCTCAACCAAAATTCCTAAAGAAAAAAGATTATCGGGTCATTATCACATTGCTGTTTGTGGGATCTTGCTGTGTACAAATTGGCGTTTCACCACCTCGCAACAGTGACTATGCTTCAAAGGCACTTCACTGGCTGTGAAGCGCTTTGGGACGTCCCCGAGGTTGTGAAAGAAAAAAAAGTGTGAACTCACTTTGGGTTTCCTGATCTTCGGGAGGTTCCAGTAGCTGAACAAACTCCACATTAACCTGGATCTCCACACCAAGCAGCAAAGCCACTTTGACCAGTATCAGCTGGAGCTGTCGAATACCTGTCAGCAAAACAAAAAACCAGCCTGCATCAGTCAAACATAACCAGCACGGAGGGGACGAGAACCATTGCTATGTCCACCCAAATCGCAAAAATAACAGGTTTAAGACAACACGGCAAATTTAACCCAAAGCCAGCATCGAAACGGATGGAATCGAGGGAAAAGTACGGACTTGGTTGGGAAGTTGGCTGAGCGAAAGGCGACAGAGAGCGGGGATAATGGGAAGGTACTCACATTGGCAGGATGTGACTAGTGGAGTCCCGCAGGGATCTGTCTTGGGGCCTCAATTATTCACAATATTTATTGACGACTCAGATGAAGGCATAGAAAGTCTCAGATCTAAGTTTGCCGATGACACAAAGATTGGTGGCATTGTAAGCAGTGCGGATGAAAACATAAAATTACAAAGGGATATTGATAGATTAGGTGAATGGGCAAAACTGTGGCAAATGGAATTCAGTGCGGACAAATGTGAGGTCATCCACTTTGGATCAAAAAAGGATAGAACAGGGTACTTTCTAAATGGTAAAAAGTTAAAAACAGTGGATGTCCAAAGGGACTTCGGGGTTCAGGTACATCGATCATTGAAGTGTCATGAACAGGTGCAGAAAATAATCAAGAAGGTTAATTGAATGCTGGCCTTTATATCTCGAGGACTGGAGTACAAGGGGGCAGAAGTTATGCTGCAGCTATACAAAACCCTGGTTAGACCGCACCTGGAGTACTGTGAGCAGTTCTGGGCACCGCACCTTCGGAAGGACATACTGGCCTTGGAGGGAGTGCAGCGTAGGTTTACTAGAATGATACCCGGACTTCAAGGGTTAAGTTACGAGGAGAGATTACACAAATTGGGGTTGTATTCTCTGGAGTTTCAAAGGTTAAGGGGTGATCAGATCGAAGTTTATAAGATATTAAGGGGAACAGATAGGGTGGATAGAGAGAAACTATTTCCGCTGGTTGGGGATTCTAGGAGTAGGGGGCACAGTCTAAAAATTAGAGCCAGACCTTTCAGGAGCGAGATTAGAAAACATTTCTACACACAAAGGGTGGTAGAAGTTTGGAACTCTCTTCCGCAAACGGCAATTGATACTAGCTCAATTGCTAAATTTAAATGTGAGATAGATAGCTTTTTGGCAACCAAAGGTATTAAGGGATATGGGCCAAAGGCAGGTATATGGAGTTAGATCACAGATCAGCCATGATCTTATCAAATGGCGGAGCAGGCACGAGGGGCTGAATGGCCTACTCCTGTTCCTATGTTCCTTTTGAAGGGGCGATCGAATTAGTCTCACTCCCTCGCTATTTCCCCAGAGCCTTGCAAATTTTTCCTTTTCAATTACACAGAATGTACAGCACAGAAACAGGCCATTCAGCCCAACTGGTCTATGCTGGTGTTTATGCTCCTCCCACTCGACTTCATCTCACCCCTATCGACAAATCCTTCTGTTCCTTTCTCCCTGATGTGTTTATCCAGCTTCCCCTTAAATGCATCCACACTATTTGCCTCAACTCCTCCCTCTGGTAGTGAGTTCCACGTTCTCACCACACAGCCAATTTTATGTCCAATTCCCTTTTGAAAGTTATTATTGAATCTGCTTCCACCGCCCTTTCAGGCAGCGTGTTCCAGATCATCACAACTCACTGCGAAAAAAAATTCTCCTCATCTCCCCCCTGGCTTTTTTACCAATTATCTTAAATCTGTGTCCTCTGGTTACCGACCCTCCTGCCACTGGAAACAGTTTCTCCTTATTTACTCTATCAAAACCCTTCATGATTTTGATCACCTCGATTAAATCTCCCCTTCACCTTCTCTGCTCTAAGGGGAACGACCCCAGCTCCTCCAGTCCCTCCACGTAACTGAAGTCCCTCATCCCTGGTATGTGTTGTGCACGGTCCCAGAGAGTGAGCAGCGAGGTTGAAACTGTAAAGCTTCAAGTGGGTCATAAATCGCAAGAGGAAAGTAGAGCAGCTGCTGGAAACCAGCAGAAGGCCCCGTCTGAATCACAGCCTGCAGCTCACTGCCCGGTCGTTACGGAATCGCGCATCACAGAACGAGGACATTCGGCCCGTCGTGCCCGTGCATCCCACTCCGTGTGCAGCGATCTGTTTACTTCTGTCGCACGTTTGTGTCCAATGTGTGAAAGTAATCTCAGCTTTTTGCAATAATAAGTTTTACTTTTTAATTGTTCACCGTTTTCTCTCTAGGATCGTAGGAACAGGAGCAGGCCATTCAGCCCCTCATGCCTGCTCCGCCATTTGATAAGATCATGGCTGATCTGTGATCTAACTCCATATACCTGCCTTTGGCCCATATCCCTTAATACCTTTGGTTGCCTAAAAGCTATCTATCTCAGATTTAAATTTAGCAATTGAGCTAGTATCAATTGCCGTTTGCGGAAGAGAGTTCCAAACTTCTACCACCCTTTGTGTGTAGAAATGTTTTCTAATCTCGCTCCTGAAAGGTCTGGCTCTAATTTTTAGACTGTGCCCCCTACTCCTAGAATCCCCAACCAGCGGAAATAGTTTCTCTCTATCCACCCTATCCGTTCCCCTTAATATCTTATAAACTTCGATCAGATCACCCCTTAACCTTCAAAACTCTAGAGAATACAACCCCAATTTGTGTAATCTCTCCTCGTAACTTAACCCTTGAAGTCCGGGTATCATTCTAGTAAACCTACGCTGCACTCCCTCCAAGGCCAATATGTCCTTCCGAAGGTGCGGTGCCCAGAACTGCTCACAGTACTCCAGGTGCGGTCTAACCAGGGTTTTGTATAGCTGCAGCATAACTTCTGCCCCCTTGTACTCCAGTCCTCGAGATATAAAGGCCAGCATTCCATTAGCCTTCTTGATTATTTTCTGCACCTGTTCATGACACTTCAATCATCGATGTACCTGAACCCCTAAGTCCCTTTGGACATCCACTGTTTTTAACTTTTTACCATTTAGAAAGTACCCTGTTCTATCCTTTTTTGATCCAAAGTGGATGACCTCACATTTGTCTACATTGAATTCCATTTGCCACAGTTTTGCCCATTCACCTAATCTATCAATATCGCTTTGTAATTTTATGTTTTCATCCACACTGCTTACAATGCCACCAATCTTTGAGTCATCGGCAAACTTAGATATGAGACTTTCTATGCCTTCATCTAAGTCGTGAATAAATAGTGAATAATTGAGGGACAGCACAGGCACGACGGGCCGAACGGCCTCCTTCTACGCAGTCTGATTCTATGACGGGTGAAGAACTCAAGGAGTATGGTTCCCACCACTGCAAGATGGCACCCAGGAAGCCAGTTGATCAGGTGGAAGTTCTCTCTGTCTGAAAAAAGGTACTTACTGATGTGATCTATCGCTCCCGCGCAGAACTTGCCGTAAAACTTCTTTGCGGCCAAGGCGCGCAGGTCCTGAATGGTGTACGGCCACAGGTGCAAAACATTGTTCCGGGAGAAGGTCTCCCTCTTCTCCAGCACCACCACTTTGGCCCCTAGGAAGGCCAGTTCTATGCCCGTTCGCAGTCCGCAAGGTCCAGCGCCAATGATCAAACACTAAAAAAAACAAAACGATTTCAATCAGTCAACCGCCAAAGCCAAATTGCGCACAGCAAGATCCCACGAACAGCAACGTGACTCCGACCGGATAATCTTGTGTTTTTTTTTTAAAAAGCGATGTTGGCTGAGGGATATATATTGGTCAGGACACCCGGGAGAGGACCCTTCTTCGAAATAGCGGCCGTGGGATCTTTTTACACCCACCTGAGGGGGACAGGCGGGGCCTCGGTCGAAGATCTCACCCGAAAGACGGCCCCCTCCGGCAGTGCAGCGCTCCCTCAGTACTGCACCGAAGATCGATGTGCTTTCTAACTACGAGTAAGTGTTTGTGTTTCCTGAGACCTCACGAAACCACAGCTGGTTCCCTCGTTATACGATGGTTTTGAAGGAAAAAAACCTCTCCCATTTCTATCCAGTTCCGACGGGCCACAGAGAAAAATCGCATAGACCTCCTCAGGAGACTAACACGGGACGCAACCAACAGAGTACCCTTTGTCGTCCAGTACTTCCCCGGAGCGGAGAAACTACGCCATGTTCTCCGCAGCCTTCAACATGTCATCAATGACGACGAACACCTCGCTAAGGCCATCCCCACACCTCCACTACTCGCCTTTAAACAGCCACCCAACCTCAAACAGACCATCGTTCGCAGCAAATTACCCAGCTTTCAGGAGAACAGTGTCCACGACACCACACAACCCTGCCACGGTAACCTCTGCAAGACATGCCAGATCATCGACACAGATACCACCATCACACGAGAGGACACCACCCACCAGGTGCATGGTTCATACTCCTGTGACTCGGCCAACGTTGTCTACCTCATACGTTGCAGGAAAGGATGCCCCAGAGCATGGTACATTGGCGAGACCATGCAGACACTGCGACAACGGATGAACGGACACCGCGCAACAATCGCCAGACGGGAGGGTTCCCTCCCAGTCGGGGAACACTTCAGCAGTCATGGACATTCAGCCACCGATCTTCGGGTAAGCGTACTCCAAGGCGGCCTTCGAGACACACGACAACGCAAAATCGTCGAGCAGAAATTGATAGCCAAGTTCCGCACCCATGAGGACGGCCTCAACCGGGATCTTGGGTTCATGTCACGCTGCACGTTACCCCACCAGCGAACAAATGTTATCTGTTTTTAATATAACGGGTCAGTTGCTGTCTTTTCTATGTTTCTACCTCTCTATCTCTGTTTTTTTTTGTTGATTTGTATATTCGGAGACCTTGCAGGTAACACCTGTCTGTCTGCACACTGATTGCCTTGGCAACGGGCAGTTGAAAAAACTGTCTGTAATCACCAAGCATTGTTCTGTGAATTATAAATGCGATTTCACTTCGAGGTTTTCATTTTCACATCGTTCACCTGACGAAGGAGGAAGCCTCCGAAAGCTTGTGAATTTAAAATAAAATTGCTGGACTATAACTTGGTGTTGTAAAATCGTTTACAATTATCCATTTTCTGGGAGGTGATGACGTAACCTTTAACAGGAAGTTGATATTGAAAGCATTTCCGACACCACAAAGAATTCTGCACGTTTAAAACATTTTCAAAGCTATTACATTTGATTACAGCGCCCAACTTTCACTGATAATAAACTGAAAAAAAACCCAGAAGAATTGCAAAAATACTTTCTGCGCGTTGGTTATACATATCGTAGATAAAGAATATGTCACACTGAGAATCCCTACGTGGTCAGTTTTCGGTAAAATATTAAGATGCCTATGTGGCAAAGAAGCAGAATGCAAAATGATTAGAAAGGGTTAATTAGTTAGTAACTGAGATTGGTCCAGGTGGCCTGGCCATCCTGCTGGGCCATATGTTTGCGTAGTCAGCAGGTTTGCATGGTCTTAGCAATGTCGAGTCTTTGATGTGATTCAAGGACTGGTCTGAATGTCTCCATGTTTATGGCAGATCAATACAGGTAACGAGCTTAGCCAAAGTTGAAAGACATTCCAGGTTGGGAGATAAGGAACAGAAGGAACAGGGAAGAACATTCCAAGTTGGAAGGTGAGGAAGTATCCCCTTTGATGTCGAACAGCAGCATGATCAGCACATGGACGATTTATGATTGGCCGGAAATAATGTAACCCCGCATGGCAACCTATGCCCGGCTTATGATTGGTGTTGACCCTCGTTAAGTATGTTCCAACCCTATTGATTTGTATAAAAACGTGTGGATTTCTGTATGTTTCTTGTTCTTGCTCTGCCAGCATAGAGGGACTCTATCAGGAGTCCAAATCAATGCTGCAGACTAAGAACCCTGCTATTAAAGTTGTGTTGAACTTTAAAATTTATTCGACTTCAGTTTTTACTGAACCAGACTGAGGGGAAAGAATCCGGATCGTCATTACGGACTTAAAAGCAGTGGAACCAAACTCTTCTTGCTCCAGGCTGTGGTGAAAGAACAGTTCGAAAGGTGAGAATGCCCCTTTGCCGTGCGAACGTGCGTTCGAGCCCAGAAATTGAGGCCTACGTCCGGAGGCTGAAAGTACGAGCTCGTCTCGTACACCGGTCACTGGGGTTGGAATGGGACTCCAAGTCCTTCCCTCCCATCTGTTCCGGACTCTCCAGCACTCCTGGAGTGGGATTTTCCTCCACCGTCCTGCCCGGCATTGGACGGGATCAAGGCAGAGACGGCCGGAAAACGAGCCGGAGAGGCCTAGTGGTGTCTCCCAGCCCTGAACTAGATTCCTCTCCCCGCCCCAAAGGGGAGACAGCTGATTGCCTCTTCTCTTATACATATACCAGGACAAGGGTGGTGAGACCCAGCCCCCATTCTATCCCTCTGACTCACCTGTCCTAACATTTCTTTGTGTGTCTCGGTATCAATTTTTGTCTGATGACACCACTGGAGTTTAATTTAGATAAATGTGAGGTGACGCATTTTGGTGGATCGAATCGGGCCAGGACCTACTCCGTTAATGGTAGGGCGTTGGGGAGAGTTATAGAACAAAGAGATCCAGGAGTACAGGTTCATAGCTCCTTGAAAGTGGAGTCACAGGTGGATAGGGTGGTGAAGAAGGCATTCGGCATGCTTGGTTTCATTGGTCAGAACATTGAATGCAGGAGTTGGGATGTCTTGTTGAAGTTGTACAAGACATTAGTAAGGCCACACTTGGAATACTGTGTACAGTTCTGGTCACCCTATTACAGAAAGGATATTATTAAACTTGAAAGAGTGCAGAAAAGATTTACGAGGATGCTACCGGGACTTGATGGTTTGACTTATAGGGAGAGGTTGGATAGACTGAGACTTTTTTCCCTGGAGAGTAGGAGGTTAAGGGGTGATCTTATAGAAGTCTATAAAATAATGAGGGGCATAGATAAGGTCGATAGTCAAAATCTTTTCCCAAAGGTAGGGGAGTCTATAACGAGGGGGCATAGATTTAAGGTGAGAGGGGAGAGATAAAAAAGGGTCCAGAGGGGCAATTTTTTCACTCAAAGGGTGGTGAGTGTCTGGAACGAGCTGCCAGAGGCAGTAGTAGAGGCGGGTACAATTTTGTCTTTTAAAAAGCATTTGGACAGTTACATGGGTAAGATGGGTATAGAGGGATATGGGCCAAGTGCAGGCAACTGGGACTAGCTTAGTGGCATAAACTGGGCGACATGGACATGTTGGGCCGAAGGGCCTGTTTCCATGTTGTAAACTTCTATGATTCTATGATTCTAAGTACCTTGGGATGTTTTACTTTGCTAAAAGGTGCTGTGTAAACACTAGTTGCTGTTGCAATCATAGGGAATGCTGCACTGTTCACCGATGCTCAGTTTGGGTTCCGCCAGGACCACTCGGCTCCAGACCTCATTACAGCCTTGGTCCAAACATGGACAAAAGAGCTGAATTCCAGAGGTGAGGCGAGACTGACTGCCCTTGACATCAAGGCAGCATTTGACCGAGTGTGGCACCAAGGAGCCCGAGTAAAATTGAAGTCTATGGGAATCAGGGGGAAAACTCTCCAGTGGCTGGAGTCATACCTACCACAAAGGAAGATGGTAGTGGTTGTTGGAGGCCAATCATCTCAGCCCCAGGACATTGCTGCAGGAGTTCCTCAGGGCAGTGTCCTAGGCCCAACCATCTTCAGCTGCTTAATCAATGACCTTCCCTCCATCATAAGGTCAGAAATGGGGATGTTCGCTGATGATTGCACAGTGTTCAGTTCCATTCGCAACCCCTCAGATAATGAAGCAGTCCGAGCCTGCATGCAGCAAGACCTGGACAACACCCAGGCTTGGGCTAATAAGTGGCAAGTAACATTCGCACCAGACAAGTGCCAGGCAATGACCATCTCCAACAAGAGAGAGTCTAACCACCTCCCCTTGACATTCAACGGCATTACCATCGCCGAATCCCCCACCATCAACATCCTGGGGGTCACCATTGACCAGAAACTTAACTGGATCAGCCATATAAATACTGTGGCTACAAGAGCAGGTCAGAGGCCGGGTATTCTGTGGCGAGTGACTCACCTCCTGACTCCCCAAAGCCTTTCCACCACCTACAAGGCACAAGTCAGGAGTGTGATGGAATACTCTCCACTTGCCTGGATGAGTGCAGCTCCAACAACACTCGAAGCTCGACACCATCCAGGACAAAGCAGCCCGCTTGATTGGCACCCCATCCACCACCCTAAACATTCACTCCCTTCACCACCGGCGCACCGTGGCTGCAGTGTGTACCATCCACAGGATGCACTGCAGCAACTCGCCAAGGCTTCTTCGACAGCACCTCCCAAACCCGCGACCTCTACCGCCTAGAAGGACAAGAGCAGCAGGCACATGGGAACAACACCACCTGCACGTTCCCCCTCCAAGTCACACACCATCCCGACTTGGAAATATATCGGCCGTTCCTTCATCGTCGCTGGGTCAAAATCCTGGAACTCCCTTCCTAACAGCACTGTGGGAGAACCGTCACCACACGGACTGCAGCGGTTCAAGAAGGCGGCTCACCACCACCTTCTCAAGGGGCAATTAGGGATGGGCAATAAATGCCGGCCTCGCCAGCAACGCCCACATCCCACGAACGAGTTAAAAAAAAACTGGCGGAGATGCCGTGTTCCGGCTGAGACGTTAAACCGAGGCCCCATCTAGTCCTCTCAGGTGGACATTAAAGATCCCACCGCCACTTTTCCGAAGGAAAAAAAAGACAGATGATCCGGTCATTATCACGTCAATGCTTGTGGGCCCTTGCTGTGCACAAATTGGCTGCTGGGTGTCCTTCCTGCCTTTCAAAACGTACTTCACTGGCTGTAAGGTGGTTTGGGATGTCCTGAGGTTGTGAAAGGCGCTATAAAAATGCACGTTCTTTCTTTCATGCAGAGTCTCTGACTTCGCGTCCCCCACCCCCGGTGTTGCTGACGATTTGAGGGTCGGGAGTGTTAATTTTGCGAGCTCGCACTGCCCGTCGGGGGGCCCTGCGGATCTGATAGTCGAACGCTCATCCCCCTCCTCCTCAAAGCCATTTCAAAGTGCCCTGGTCCACGAACGCAGGATCGATGGACGAAACATTGGTCCGTGTCCTGTGTGATTCCTTCACCACTGATTCATCATGAACCGCACGGAATTGTCAAAGGTCCAACTCTGGGACGGGAGGACGTCGCTGCCTTTTTTGGTGATTTATAAATCTTGCAGAAAATATGACATAATCGTGCAGGACTCCAGCCATGTTATGAGAAACCATGTCATGGTGTAAACATTCCCGAACACACACACAATCCCACCTCTGTGCATTTTGCCTTTTGAATTTCCTTCGGAACCAACTGAGCAGCAAAGTCTTTAACTATTCGGGTCCGTGGCTGCTCCGGTCTCTATAATCCAGGGGGCGACCCCCGCCCGGTCTCTATAATCCAGGGGGCGACCCCCGCCTGGTCTCTATAATCCAGGGGGCGACCCCCCGCCCGGTCTCTATAATCCAGGGGGCGCCCCCCGCCCGGTCTCTATAATCCAGGGGGCGACCCCCGCCCGGTCTCTATAATCCAGGGGGCGACCCCCGCCCGGTCTCTATAATCCAGGGGGCGACCCCCGCCCGGTCTCTATAATCCAGGGGGCGACCCCCGCCCGGTCTCTATAATCCAGGGGGCGCCCCCCGCCCGGTCTCTATAATCCAGGGGGCGACCCCCGCCCGGTCTCTATAATCCAGGGGGCGACCCCCGCCCGGTCTCTATAATCCAGGGGGCGCCCCCCGCCCGGTCTCTATAATCCAGGGGGCGACCCCCGCCCGGTCTCTATAATCCAGGGGGCGACCCCCGCCGGTCTCTATAATCCAGGGGGCGACCCCCCGCCCGGTCTCTATAATCCAGGGGGCGACCCCCGCCCGGTCTCTATAATCCAGGGGGCGACCCCCGCCCGGTCTCTATAATCCAGGGGGAGCCCCCCGCCCGGTCTCTATAATCCAGGGGGCGACCCCCGCCCGGTCTCTATAATCCAGGGGGCGACCCCCGCCCGGTCTCTATAATCCAGGGGGCGACCCCCGCCCGGTCTCTATAATCCAGGGGGCGACCCCCGCCCGGTCTCTATAATCCAGGGGGCGACCCCCGCCCGGTCTCTATAATCCAGGGGGCGACCCCCGCCCGGTCTCTATAATCCAGGGGACGACCCCCGCCCGGTCTCTATAATCCAGGGGGCGACCCCCGCCGGTCTCTATAATCCAGGGGGCGACCCCTGCCCGGTCTCTATAATCCAGGGGGCGACCCCCGCCGGTCTCTATAATCCAGGGGGCGACCCCCGCCCGGTCTCTATAATCCAGGGGGTGACCCCCGCCCGGTCTCTATAATCCAGGGGGCGACCCCCGCCCGGTCTCTATAATCCAGGGGGCGACCCCCCCCGGTCTCTATAATCCAGGGGGTGACCCCCGCCCGGTCTCTATAATCCAGGGGGCGACCCCCCCCGGTCTCTATAATCCAGGGGGCGACCCCCCCGGTCTCTATAATCCAGGGGGCGACCCCCGCCGGTCTCTATAATCCAGGGGGCGACCCCCGCCCGGTCTCTATAATCCAGGGGGCGACCCCCGCCCGGTCTCTATAATCCAGGGGGCGCACCCCGCCGGTCTCTATAGTCGAGGGGGCGCCCCCCGCCGGTCTCGATAATCGAGGGGGCAACCCCACCCCGGTCGATTCACATCGCCAATCTAACGCCCGTGCAACAAGCTGAAAATCTCCTCCACCATTCTTTCAACGTACAAGGGTCGATATTACTGACGGTTATTGTCCAATCCCTGAACGCCTCCTTCCATTATTTCAGACGACCCATTCGCCCATTTATTTTGGGCCCTCCATTAAAACTCATGTGACTCAAACATGAGATGCGTTCACTCGGTGATATCACAATGTCCGCCCTGTGATGCATTTAAGTAACACGTAGAACTACAACGAAGTTACAACACGGAAACAGGCCATTCGGCCCAAAATCTGGGCTGACGCTCCCAGTGCAGTGCCGAGGGAGTGCTGCACTGTCGGAGGTGCCGTCTTTCGGATGAGACGTTAAACCGAGGCCCCGTCTGCCCTCCCAGACGGATGTAAAAGATTGCACTATTTTGAAGGAGAGCAGGGGGAGTTAGAAACATAGAAAATAGGAGCAGGAGTCGGCCATTTGGCCCTTCGAGCCTGCTCCGCCATTCAATATGATCATGGCTGATCCTCTATCTCAATACCATATTCCCGCTCTCTCCCCGTACCCCTTGATGCCTTTTGTGTCTAGAAATCTATCTAGCTCCTTCTTAAATATATTCAGTGACTTGGCCTCCACAGCCTTCTGTGGTAGAGAATTCCACAGGTTCACCACCCTCTGAGTGAAGAAATTTCTCCTCATCTCGGTTCTAAATGGCATACCCCGTATCCCGAGACTGTGACCCCTGGTTCTGGACTCCCCAGCCATCAGGAACATCCTCCCTGCATCTAGTCTGTCGAGCCCTGTCAGGATTTTATACGTTTCAATGAGATCCCCTCTCGTTCTTCTAAACTCGAGTGAATATAGGCCTAGTCGACCCAATCTCTCCTCATACGTCAGTCCTGCCATCCCAGGAATCAGTCTGGTGAACCTTCGCTGCACTCCCTCCATGGCAAGGACATCCTTCCTCAGATAAGGAGACCAAAACTGCACACAATACTCCAGATGTGGTCTCACCAAGGCCCTGTATAACTGCAGTAAGACATCCCTGCTCCTGTACTCAAATCCTCTTGCAATGAAGGCCAACATACCATTCGCCTTCCTAACTGCTTGCTGCACCTGAATGCTCGCTTTCAGTGACTGGTGTACAAGGACATCCAGGTCCCTTTGCACATCAACATTTCCCAATCTATCACCATTTAAATAATACTCTGCCTTTCTGTTTTTCCTTCTGAAGTGGATAACTTCACATTTATCCACATTATAGTGTATCTGCCATGTATTTACCCACTCACTCAACTTGTCTAAATCGCCTGGAAGCCTCTTTGCATCCTCCTCACATCCAGTTTAGTGTCGTCAGCAAACTTGGAAATATTACATTTGGTTCCCTCATCCAAATCATTGATATATACTGTGAATAGCTGGGGCCCAAGCACTGATCCCTGCGGTACCCCACTAGTCACTGCCTGCCACCCGGAAAAAGACCCGTTTATTCCTACTCTCTGTTTCCTGTCTGTCAACCAATTCTCAATCCATGCCAGTATATTCCCCCCAATCCCATGTGCTTTAATTTTGCACACTAACCTCTTGTGTGGGACTTTATCAAAGGCCTTCTGAAAATCCAAATACACCACATCCACTGGTTCTCTCTTACTATTCTACCAGTTACATCCTCAAAAAACTCCAGTAGGTTTGTCAAACATGATTTCCCTTTCATAAATCCATGTTGACTTTGTCTAATCCCGTTGATATTTTCTAAGTGTCCTGTTATCACATCCTTTATAATAGACTCTAGCATTTTCCCTACTACTGATGTTCGGCTAACGGGTCTGTAGTTCCCTGTTTTCTCTCTCCCTCCTTTTTTAAAGAGTGGGGTTACATTTGCCACCCTCCAATCTGCAGGGACTGTTCCAGAGTCCATAGAATTTTGGAAGATGATCACCAATGCATCCACTATTTCCATGGCTACCTCTTTTAGTACTCTGGGATGCAGATTATCAGGTCCTGGGGATTTATCGGCTTTCAGTCCCATTAATTTCTCTAGCACTATTTTTTTTCCTAATACTAATTTCCTTTAATTCCTCCTTCTCACTAGTCCCTTGGTGATCTAGCGTTTCTGGGAAGTTATTTGTGTCCCCTTCCGTGAAGACAAACCAAAGTATTTGTTTAATTGCTCTGCCATTTCCTCGTTCCCCATTATAAATTCTCCCGTTTCTGACTGTAAGACATTTGTCTTCACTAATCTTTTTCTTTTTACGTACTTGTAGAAGCTTTTACAGTCCATTTTTCTGTTCCTTGCAAGTTTACTCTCATACTCTATTTTTCCCCTCTTAATCAATCTCTTGGTCCTTTTTTGCTGAATTCTAAACTGCTCCCAATCCTCAGACTTGCTACTTTTTCTGGCAACTTTATATGACTCCTCTTTGGATCTAACACTATCCTTAATTTCTTTTGTTAGCCATGGTTGGGCCGCTTTTCCTTTTGTGTTTTTGCGTCACAAAGGAATGTCTAACTGTTGCAATCCATAGATTCATTCCTTAAATGTTAGCCATTGCCTATCCACCGTCATGCCTTTTAATTAAGCTCCCCAATCTATCATAGCCAACTCACTCCTCATACCTTCGAGGTTTCCTTTGTTTAGATTTCGGACCCTAGTTTCGGATTGGACCACTTCACTTTCCATCTTAATGAAGAATTCTATCATGTTATGGTCACTCTTCCCTAAAGGACTCCGCAGAACAAGATTATTAATTAACCCCTTCTCATTGCTCAATACCCAATCTAGGATAGCCTGTTCCCTAGTTGGCGCCTCAACGTACTGGTCTAAAAAACCATCTCGTACACACTCCAGGAATTCATCCTCCACAGCATTATTGCTAATTTGGTTGGGCCAGTCTCTATGTAGATTAAAGTCACCCACGATTACTGTAGTACCCTTGTTACATGCATCTCTAATTTCCTGTTTGGTGCCATCCCCTCCATTACCACTACTGTTTGGAGGCCTATGGACAACTCCCACCATTTTTCTGCCCCTTGGTGCTTCTTAACTCCACCCAGACTGATTCTACATCTTGATTTTCTGAGCCAAAATCCCCGTTGTCCCGGGCCAATATTTATCCCTCAACCAACACCACCAACCTGCTCATTTATCACATTGCTGTTTGCGGGATCTTGCTGTGCGCAAATTGACTGCTGCGTTTCCAACAAATAGCCAGGTGTCCTCGGTCATTAGTTTTATTCACGAACACAACAGAGGCTGCTCCCGTTCCCAACTAGAAACTCTATCCTGTTTATAGAGTCTTATTCAACTGTAATATTTTACATAGGGCAAACGTATAGGGTGCCCACCTAGAACGCCAATCTGCCTCCTCTCTTTCAGACGCTCCAGAGTTTTTCCGGCATTTTCTGTCTTTTATTGCACATACCGATCGTCATTTCACGTGAGGAGTGAAGACCGAGTGTAGTCTTCAGGAGAAGTGAGGAGAGAGAGAGAGAGAGAGAGAATGGGCGGGATAATTGGACCAGGGCAGCGAGAGCTCAGGGAGTCACTCCTCATTCCTGATCTGTATAACTCAGCACCACTCCGGGCCTTCCTGGTCTTCCCCTGGGGTCACTCACAGCAGTGTCCAGGAGATTCATCTTAAATTCCTGGAGACCACTGGACAATCCTGGAGGGTTGGCAATGCTAGTCCAATGGGCCTTTGTCCACCAAGCCAACTGGGGAGAGGTGGTGGGGGTCAGGGGTGGGCAGAGAAGGGAGGGGTGGGGGCTGGCAGGGGAGAGGGGGGAGAAAGAGAAAGGACCAACATTCTGTCGGGTGCAGTTCAGGAAAGTACATCAATCAGTAGGTCTATTAACTGCCGGCTGAGAGCAAAATATAGGCCACAGTTAGACATTTTTGTTAAAAAAAAAACCAGACAGCAGTGATTAATCATCAAACCACGTCAGCGTGTAATGAAAATCAGAACATACAGTAAAATAGAATTTAGACAACCTGCACATTTTGTTGTCGGCCTTCTGTCGGCAGTGGCTCAGTGGGGGAGCACTCTCTCGTCTCCGAGTCGGAAGGGGGTGGGTCCGAGTCCCCACCCCGGAGACTTGAGCACGTAATCCAGGCCGACGCTCCCAGCGCAGTTCCGAGGGAGCGCTGCGCTGTCGGAGGTGCCGTCTTTCGGATGAGACGTTAAACCGAGGGCCCCGTCTGCCCCTCTCGGGTGGACGTAAAAGATCCCCACGGCCGCTATTTCGAAGAAGAGCGGGGGGGGGGGGGCGGGGGGGCGGGGAGTTCACCCCGGTGCCCAATATTTATCCCTCAACCAACATCACCAGAACAGATTATCTGCTCATCACGTTGCTGTTTGTGGGATCTTGCTGTGCGCAAATTGGCCGCCGTGTTTGCGACATTACAACAGTGGCAACACTTCAAAAAAAAAAGTACCTCATCGTCTGTAAAGCGCTTTGGGACTTCCCGAGGTTGTGAAAGGCGCTATACAAATGCAAGATCTGTCTTTCTTTTTCTTTTATTTCACCGAATTCCAAAGACAACAAGCCAGGTGGGACATTGGCGATGGTTCCATTGAAGAACACAACTTGGGCTTATCTTAGCCCCAGCCAGAAACCCCCCGTCTTACTTTACACGAGTCTATGAATTAGTAACTTTCTTACCCAGGCAAACAGGTCTCTGCTCGCCTTGGACCCGAGAATGCAGCTCCTGTTTACAAAAGTTGGGCAAACTACTGTTTTCAGACAGACGACCATGAAAGGGCATAGTGCGATTTCACTGGCAGTAACTAACTGCAGTTTCTCGTCATTATTTAATCAGCGGCTGGCCTTGCCAAGAGTAAAACCTACAGGATTGCTGGCTTCAGACACATCCACTTAAGGGCTCCGAGTTCCCAAGGTATTTTTAGCTTTGGTTGGTGGGATGCTTTTCTAAATCGATTGCTCCCCTCACCCTCACCACCAGGGCCCGAGCCCATCACCAAAATATTACCTCCTTCAAGAGAGCTGAGAAAATTTATCCAAGGCTTTGAAACTCTGCCCAGAAGGAGCTACAATCAGAGAACGGTTGGGAATAACGATGATGTCCAATCTCCTTTTCTACTGGCGTCAACATTCCAACAGAAAATTCAGAATGCAGTTGACTGCCCTCTGATGTGGCCTGGCCAGTCACTCAGTTGAAGCCACCACATTCTCATGGGCAATTTAGGGATGGGCAATAAATGCCGGCCTTGCCAGCGACGCCCACATCCCCAGAATTAATTTTACAAAAAACAGTTGACAGTCAACTCAACTAATAGGAACAGGAGTAAGGCCATTCAGCCCCTCGTGCCTGCTCCGCCATTTGATAAGATCATGGCTGATCTGTGATCGAACTCCATATACCTGCCTTTGGCCCATATCCCTTAATACCTTTGGTTAGAATCATAGAATCATAGAAGTTCACAACATGGAAACAGGCCCTTCGGCCCAACATGTCCATGTCGCCCAGTTTATACCACTAAGCTAGTCCCAATTGCCTGCACTTGGCCCATATCCCTCCATACCCATCTTACCCATGTAACTGTCCAAATGCTTTTTAAAAGACAAAATTGTACCCGCCTCTACTACTGCCTCTGGCAGCTCGTTCCAGACACTCACCACCCTTTGAGTGAAAAAATTGCCCCTCTGGTCCCTTTTGTATCTCTCCCCTCTCACCTTAAATCTATGCCCCCTCGTTATAGACTCCCCTACCTTTGGGAAAAGATTTTGACTATCTACCTTATCTATGCCCCTCATTATTTTATAGACTTCTATAAGATCACCCCTAAACCTCCTACTCTCCAGGGAAAAAAGTCTCAGTCTATCCAACCTCTCCCTAAAAGTCAAACCATCAAGTCCCGGGAGCATCCTTTTGGTAGTTGCCAAAAAGCTATCTATCTCAGATTTAAATTTAGCAATTGAGCTAGTATCAATTGCCGTTTGCGGAAGAGAGTTCCAAACTTCTACAACCCTTTGTGTGTAGAAATGTTTTCTAATCTCGCTCCTGAAAGGTCTGGCTCTAATTTTTAGACTGTGCCCCCTACTCCTAGAATCCCCAACCAGCGGAAATAGTTTCTCTCTATCCACCCTATCCGTTCCCCTTAATATCTTATAAACTTCGATCAGATCACCCCTTAACCTTCGAAACTCCAGAGAATACAACCCCAATTTGTGTAATCTCTCCTCGTAACTTAACCCTTGATTAAATTTGTTCTACGAGCTCATTTATAAAACCATCAAGGGTTGTGCGCTCTGGCTTTTGGGTATATTTCATGTTTTTTTTTTTTGTTACGACTGGTCGATCCCCCCATGGTGCAGTACTCGTGGAGTCAAGACCAATGGCGGTCTGGTGGGATTAGAACTCGCATTCTCCAGATTATCAGCCAGGGCCTCTGGACTACTGGTCCACACACATAACCTTGCCCCACGTAAACCCTAGCTCTCTACTCGAATATAGAGAGCAACAGGAAACGTCCTTTGATCTGTGGCGCTTCCTGGCATCTTAAGCAATTTTTAAAAACGGGAGTTCACACGTAGCTTAATCGCAGCGACCTCCACAGGAAGTGAATAATCAGTCATCCTGTTTGTACTGGCACGTTTCGACCAGCCAGCTACAGGTAACATGAAAATTAATCACCACGCGGAAATATTTTTGCACTGCGAAAATTATTTGCTTGCCGTTTCATTTAAAAAGAAGGGAACTCCCAGAGGAAGAGCCTCCCTCATCCTGTGAATCATCTTTTACATGAGACTTTCTTCTTGTTGTTCCCAATCAAAACGGCTTTTCCATTCGAGATCAAACGGGGAGTACAATTTTTTGTTCGGTGTGGAAACCCATCACCATGACTACCGGCCTCCAAATCAAACCGCTGAGATGTTATTGCCTTCGTATCGTCACTCTCCATCAAAAATGCTGAACAAATATTTTGTTTCAGTCTTTACGGTAGAGGACACTAAGAATATCCCAACACTGGACAAACAGGGGACTCTCGGGGGGGAGGAGCTAAATACGATTAAAATCACTAAGGAATTGGTACTCAGTAAATTAATGGGACTCAAGGCGGATAAATCCCCTGGACCTGATGGCTTACATCCCAGGGTCTTGAGGGAAGTGGCAGTAGGGATTGTGGATGCTTTGGCAATAATTTTCCAAAATTCTCTGGACTCGGCAAAGGTCCCGGCAGATTGGAAAACTGCTAATGTAACACCCTTATTTGAAAAGGGTAGTAGGCAGAGGCTGGAAATTATAGACCAGTTAGCCTAACATCTGTGGTGGGTAAAATTTTGGAGTCTATTATTAAGGAGACAGTAGCGGAACATTTGGATAAACATAATTTAATAGGACAAAGTCAGCATGGCTTTACGAAGGGGAAGTCATGTCTGACAAATTTGCTTGAGTTCTTTGAGGACATAACGTACAGGGTGGATAAAGGGGAACCAGTGGACGTCGTGTATTTAGACTTCCAGAAGGCATTCGACAAGGTGCCACATAAAAGATTATTGCTCGAGATAAAGAATCACTGGATTGGGGGTAATATTCTGGCATGGGTGGAGGATTGGTTATCTAACAGGAAGCAGAGAGTTGTTATAAATGGTTCATTCTCGGACTGGCAACCAGTAGCCAGTGGTGTTCCGCAGGGGTCGGTGCTGGGTCCCCAACTCTTTACAATCTATATTAACGATTTGGAGGAGGGGACCGAGTGTAACATATCAAAGTTTGCGGATGATACAAAGATGGGAGGGAAAGTAGAGAGTGAGGAGGACATAAAAAACCGACAAGGGGATATAGACAGGCTGGGTGAGTGGGTGGAGATTTGGCAGATGCAATACAATATTGGAAAATGTGAGGTTATGCGCTTTGGCAGGAAAAATCAGAGAGCAATTTATTATCTTAATGGCGAGAAACTGGAAAGTACTGCAGTACAAAGGGATCTGGGGGCCCTAGTGCAAGAAAATCAAAATGTTAGTATGCAGGTGCAGCAGGTGATCAAGAAGGCCAACGGAATGTTGGCTTTTATTGCTAGGGGGATAGAATATAAAAACAGGGAGGTATTGCTGCAGTTATATAAGGTATTGGTGAGACCGCACCTGGAATACTGCATACAGTTTTGGTCTCCATACTTAAGAAAAGACATACTTGCTCTCGAGGCAGGACAAAGAAGGTTCACTCGGTTAATCCCGGGGATGAGGGGCTGGACATATGAGGAGAGGTTGAGTAGATTGGGACTCTACTCATTGGAGTCCAGAAGAATGAGAGGCGATCTTATTGAAACATATAAGATTGTGAAGGGGCTTGATCGGGTGGATGCGGTAAGGATGTTCCCAAGGATGGGTGAAACTAGAACCAGGGGGCATAATCTTAGAATAAAGGGCTGCTCTTTCAAAACTGAGATGAGGAGAAACTTCTTCACTCAGAGGGTAGTAGGTCTGTGGAATTTGCTGCCCCAGGAAGCTGTGGAAGCTACATCATGAAATAAATTTAAAACAGAAATAGACAGTTTCCTAGAAGTAAAGGGAATTAGGGGTTACGGGGAGCGGGCAGGAAATTGGACATGAATTTAGATTTGAGGTTAGGATCAGATCAGCCACGATCTTATTGAATGGCGGAGCAGGCTCGAGGGGCCGATTGGCCTACTCCTGCTCCTATTTCTTATGTTCTTAAAACCCTTCATGATTTTGAACACCTCCATTAATTCTCCCCCTTAACCTTCTCTGCTCCAAGGAGAACAATCCCAGCTTCTCCAGACTCTCCACATGACTGAAGTCCCTCATCCCTGGCACTATCCAAGGCTTCGACATCCTTCCTGAAGTGTGACGATTGATTCCACTTGTCTGAAAGTCTTTGTTGGTACCTTTGGATGTTGCACTCCGTAAAACACCAACAAACCGCAACAGAACAACCCTTTTTGAAAAAAAATTGTTGACACATAAAAGGGAAAAAAAAAAATCCAGTCATTTCCCTGCTGGGTTTTATTTATAAAACCTGATCTTGAGATTACTTGGACTCTGTCCTAGCAGAAGAAAAAAACAGCTGCTAATCTATCGCAACGAACAATAGCGAAGGTAATTATCCTCGAAATAACCTCTGGAACGATTTCGCTAACTTTCCCACAGAGCATACCTCAGAAGTGACCTTAAAGGGACAGGCCAGGTTAGCTGCTAAATTTCACACGATGCTTCAGATCCAAAACCATGCATGAGCCGAGCCATTATTAGCCGAGACGTAGAATATAAAATGTCAGAGCTGGGAGGTTATTCTCGAACATTGGTCAGGCCACAGCTTGAGTACTGTGTACAGTTCTGGTCACCACAGTGCAGGAAAGATGTGATTGCACTCGAGAGAGGGTACAGAGGAGATTTACGAGGATGTTGCCAGGGCTGGAGAATTTTAGCTGTGAGGAAAGATTGGACAGGCTGGGGTTGTTTTCTTTGGAACAAAGGAGGCTGAGGGGAGATTTAATTGAGGTGTACAAAATTATGACAGGACTAGATAGAGTGGATAGGAAGGACCTATTTCCCTTAGCAGAGGGGTCAGTGACCAGGGGGCATAGATTTAAAGTAATTGGTAGAAGGATTAGAGGGGAGCTGAGGAGAATTTTTTTCACCCAGAGGGTGGTGGGGGTCTGGAACTCACTGCCTGAAAGGGTGGGAGAGGCAGAAACCCTCAACTCATTTAAAAAGTACCTGGATGTGCACTTGAGGTGCCGTAACCTACAGGGCTGCAGACCAAGTGCTGGAAAGTGGGATTAGGCTGGATAGCTCTTTCTCGGCCGGCACGGACACGATGGGCCGAATGGCCTCCTTCTGGGCCATAAATTTCTACGAGCAATGACACAGTGGGCAGCACTCTCACCTCCGAGTCAGAAGGTCATGGGTTCGAGTCCCAGTCCAGAGATTTGAGAAGATAAGCCAGGCTGACACTCCCAGTGCAGTACTGAGGGGAGTGCTGCACTGTCGGAGGGTCAGTACTGAGGGAGCGCCGCACTGTCGGAGGGTCAGTACTGAGGGAGCGTCGCACTGTCGGAGGGTCAGTACTGAGGGAGCGCCGCACTGTCGGAGGGTCAGTACTGAGGGAGCGCCGCACTGTCGGAGGGTCAGTACTGAGGGAGCGCCGCACTGTCGGAGGGTCAGTACTGAGGGAGCGCCGCACTGTCGGAGGGTCAGTACTGAGGGAGCGCCGCACTGTCGGAGGGTCAGTACTGAGGGAGCGCCGCACTGTCGGAGGGTCAGTACTGAGGGAGCGCCGCACTGTCGGAGGGTCAGTACTGAGGGAGCGCCGCACTGTCGGAGGGTCAGTACTGAGGGAGCGCCGCACTGTCGGAGGGTCAGTACTGAGGGAGCGCCGCACCGTCGGAGGGTCAGTACTGAGGGAGCGCCGCACCGTCGGAGGTGCTGTCCTTCAGATGTGCCGTCCTTCAGATGAGGTCCCATCTGCCCTCTCAGGACGGAAAAGATCCATGGCTCTATTTTGAAGAGCAGGGGAGGTCTCCCCATTGTCCTGGCGAATGTTTATCCCTCAACCAACATCACTAAAGCAGGTTATTTGGTCATCATCACGTTGCCGTTTGTGGGATCTTGCTGTGCGCAAAATGGCAGCCGCGTTTCCTACGTTACAACAGTGACTACACTTCAAAAAGTACTTCATTGGCTGTAAAGCGCTTTGGGATATCCTGAGATTGAGAAAGGTGCTATGTAAATGCAAGTTCTTTCCTTTATCATTTGATTAGGTAAAGCAAAATAACGTCAACACCTTCAGACAGTAATGGGGGAGTGCGACCCTGAAGGGGGCGGAGGGAGTAAGAGAACATTCACCGTGGCGCATTGCCTTCAGCAACTGCTCCACATGAAAGCACATCACAGTTTAAATAAAACCAAGGAACATCCAGCAGTTCAAGGCCGCGTTTACGCAGGTATGGGAGGGTTGTCTTATGAGGAAAGGTTGAACAGGTTGGGTCTATACTCATTGGAGTTTAGAAGAATGAGAGGAGACCTTATTGAAACATACGAGATTCTGAGGGGACTCGATAGGGTAGAAGCTGAGAGGACGTTACCCCTCATGGGGGAATCTAAAACTAGGGGGCGCAGTCTCAGAATAAGGGGTCGCCCGTTTAAGACGGAAATGAGGAGGAATTTCTTCTCCCAGAGGGTCGTGAATCTTTGGAATTCTTCACCCCAAAAAGCTGTGGAGGCCGAGACATTGAATACGTTCAAGGCTGAGTGAGACAAATTTTTGATCAGCGAGGGAGTCAAAGGAAAGGGCGGGAAAGTGGAGTCGAGGTAAAAATCAGATCAGCCATGATCTCATTGAATGGCGGAGCAGGCTCGAGGGGCCGAATGGCCTACTCCTGCCCCTATCTCTTCTGGTCTTATTTACACGACAGGTTTAGGGTGAGTGTGAAGCAGTTTCAGTTTTCCACTCACACTAAACTTGTAGAGCACGGCAGGCATTAAATCCCATTCCGAAGTTTAGCATAATCTTAAAATTAGAGCTCGGCCGTTTAGGAGTGAGAACAGGAAAGACTTTTTCACACAAAGAGTACTGGAAATCTGGAACCCTCTCCCCCAAAAGGCTGGGGGGGGTCAATTGGAGTTTCCAAGACCGATCGATTTTTGTTGGGTGCAAAGGCAGGAAAATGGGAGTTGAGGACCAGATCAGCCATGATCGAACCGAATGGCAGAAAAGGCTCGAGGGGCTGAATGGCCTCCTCCTGTTCCTGCGTTCCAGAGAGAGCCTGAGCCCACTTTGCCCCAGTGCCTGGGCAAGCCCAGACTCTGGATTCAAGCAGCATGCGCATTATCGACAAGCGAGACTAGTACTACTGGTGTTGGGTGACTCCACCTTCAAACTTCGAGTCGCACTGTCCAATAAATCGACATTTTAGCCCTTCAGGCCAACATACGACAGACCCAGAGAACAAGCAATTAGCCCCAAATGCTATAGACAGGGTTTAAAAAATGAACCATTCCCTTAGTGGGTGACTGCGATGCTCGATTTCAAACCATGACCCAGTCAGGTACAAAAATGAACAACAAGATGACTCAAATATTTTCGCAGTCGACTAAGCGACTGAATTCAGTTCAGTGCGACTCACGTCGAGATGCATCATTATAAACAGGAAGGCAACACTTACCATTCAGGAAATTGCATTATGTCTGAGGTTTACATGAGGTGCCCTGTTTAGCATTGGCTCTAATTAATGCCGACTTTGCTCCTTACTTTTTTTCCTTGAATCAGAAAGAGCAATGAACCCTTTTAGGAGATATCGTAAGTGTGATCCATCTCGTAACTGTTGAGGTACTCGTGGTCCAGGCAAGAATGTCTCTCAATTGAACGTTTGCCGTGTAACACCGACATACTGGTACATCAAAGCTCGTTAAAAAAAAAAGTCTGCATTCTTTTACAAATTTAGCCATTACCAGTTTGCGTTGGAGATTTCCTGGTACCCAGAGCAAATAGTTTTCGTTTGTTTTGTAACGCGATTCCTGGCTACACCAGGCAACATTTTAGATGCCCCCACTTAACTGGCTCTCATCCCGAACTTGAAGCCAGACGGTCAGCTCCTGTTCAGCTCTCGAGGCCCTTTGGGGACAGCCCTGCGGCCCTGCGATAACTCGACCCAAACAGAACCCAACCTTACGTCTTGATACTAAGAATTGGCGTTCGGAGCTTGTCGGAGGCCCCAACGTCCAGCCGACATTGTAGGTGCTACGCTGCCTGTGCTCTGAAGTACGGCTGGGGTAGTGGTCGTGCTACTGGACTAGTAATCCAGAGAACGTGAGTTCAAATCCCACCGTGGGCAGTTTGAGATTTTGAATTCAGTTTATAAAATCTGGAAATATAAAGTCCGATATCAGTAAAAGCGACCATAATGTTGTTGGATTGTTGTCAAAGCTCAACTGGTTGTCCCTCAGGGATGGAAACCCGCCGTCCTCCAACAAGGGGACATAGTCTCAGGATAAGGGGTCGGCCATTTCAGACTGAGATGAGGAGGAATTTCTTCACTCAGAGGGTGGCGAATCTTTGGAATTCTCTATCCCCAGATGCTCGGTCGTCGAGTGCATTCAAGGCTGAGATGGATGGATTTTTGGACTCTAGGGGAAATCAAGGGATATGGGGATCGGGCAGGAAAGTGGAGTTGAGGTCGAAGGTCAGCCATGATCTTGTTGAACGGCGGAGCAGGCTCGAGGGGCCGTATGGCCTACTCCTGCTCCAATTTCTCATTTGCTTATGTAGCCTCTATCAACTTGTCATGCCGTAATTATACACTCCCGCCATTGGAGGTGATGCAGCGGAACTGGGAAGGTTAAGAGGAGATCAAAATTATTAATAAGAACATCAGAAATAGGAGCAGGAGTGGGCCAATCGGCCCCTCGAGCCTGCTCCGCCATTCAATAAGATCATGGCTGATCTGATCCTAACCTCAAATCGAAATTCATGTCCAATATCCTGCCCGCTCCCCGTAACCCCTAATTCCCTTTACTTCTAGGAAACTGTCTGTTTCTGTTTTAAATTTATTTAATGATGTAGCTTCCACAGCTTCCTGGGGCAGCAAATTCCACAGACCTACCACCCTCTGAGTGAAGAAGTTTCTCCTCATCTCAGTTTTGAAAGAGCAGCCCCTTATTCTAAGATTATGCCCCCTAGTTCTAGTTTCACCCATCCTTGGGAACATCCTTACCGCATCCACCCGATCAAGCCCCTTCACAATCTTATATGTTTCAATAAGATCGCCTCTCATTCTTCTGAACTCCAATGAGTAGAGTCCCAATCTACTCAACCTCTCCTCATATGTCCGCCCCCTCATCCCCGGGATTAACCGAGTGAACCTTCTTTGTACTGCCTCGAGAGCAAGTATGTCTTTTCTTAAGTATATAATGGGTTTGACAAGACAGATAGGGAAAAAATCGGTGTAAAATTACCATCATACAGGGCTTGGCCAGTTGGTGAAAAGGAAGTCACTTCAGATTTCAGGGCAGCTTTCAAAACTGTGGGCTTGGTGCAAAAACGCAGCCCGTGGCAGAACGCCCCATGTTTGCAAAAAGTAGAAGAACGAACGAACGATCGAACTTGCATTGATATAGTGCCTTTCATGACCTCAGGATGCTCTGAAGCACTTTGCAGGTAGTTCAGTATTTTTTTTGAAGTGTAGTCACCGTTGTAATGTACGAAATTGAACAGCCAATTTGGAGGGTCAGGCTGGAATTTGTGTTCGAGCCTGAGTGGGGGGGACCAGAAACCCACTCCCTGCTGACTCGGAGGAGAGAGTGGGCTGACATTTGGATTTGACCAAGACAGACAGACAAAGAAACACTGACTGTTCAAATTATTCCTGAACAAAACCCACAGACATCCTCTTGCGGCTGACCCGTCTAGCACACTGGTCTTGCTTCTTAAATGTACACACAGGAACATCAGTTCACAATTACACCCCTTTAATCACACCACATGACAGGCGGCCGACAAAGGAGGCTCGTCTCATTATCACTACCATCTCTGGAAGTCCAATCGTCACCAACAGCTGGTGCTAATGACAAAACCGGGGTAGATAAGGCACAAGGCAGCAAGAAAAAAAAAGGCACAGGAGATTAGGGCCTATTCTCTACGTAATGAATTCCCAAGCTCAGACATCAATTGCTAAATTTAAATCTGAGGTAGATAGCTTTTTGACAACCAAAGGTATTAAGGGATATGGGCCAAAGGCAGGTATATGGAGTTAGATCACAGATCAGCCATGGTCTTATCAAATGGCGGAGCGGGCTCGAGGGGCTGAATGGCCTTACTCCTGTTCCTATGCTCCTGCCATGGGCGGTGCTGAGTCGAGACCACCTGAAACTGGAAGACAAGTCACCTCAGCCCACTCCCACGTGCCTACAAACGGCTACTTTCTAGGCTGGCGGAGGTCCGAGAGCAGGTCGACTGGCCGTTCTCTACGTGGGAGACGTTGTGTGGTAAAAGGCTAACCAGAGAAACATCAGGAAGCGCCAGATGATAAAAGACAGAGGTCCATCTAGTTTAGCTCTGACCATCCTGGTCGTCACATGATACGACAATAATGGAGTTGTTGACCAGCCATGGCAATCAATCTCCATCATTGAGACCCAGACACGAGGTGAGGTAAACCCCCAGGGGGTGGAGAGCTTTGGGAACCAGAGGTCCAAGGTCACCTCTTCCTCCCGAGTTACACTCACCGCACGTCATGTCTCAAATTACTCAGATACTGAATCCTGAAATGTTACTTTCTGAAAGAAATCTCTCTCATTTATGGGCTGTGAGGATATAATTAGGAATTATTTCAATCCTTCTCCCATTTACGAAGCAAACAGCGTGGGTTCCAATATCATCAGAGGTCCCAAGGCTTCAGTAAGCAATTGCTCCCATCGGTTCTCGACTTCAAGCTGCAAGTCTTCGATGGTTAATGTCGTTCCCCATTTGCCCTAAACAACAACTTGCATTCATATAGCGCCCTGAATGCAGTAAATCGCCCCAAGGTGCCGCACGGGAATGTAGTCAGACAAAAACGGGACACCGAGCAAAAGGAGGCGATATTAGGAGGGGTCACTAAACGCTTTGTCAAAGAGATGGGTTTTAAGGAGCGTCTTAAAAGGAGCAGAGGGGTTTAGGGAGGGATTTCGGGTATTAAAAACGTGGCAGAAAGGGGATGTGCGGCAAAGTGTAGGTTAGAATCATAGAATCATAGAAGTTTACAACATGGAAACAGGCCTTTCGGCCCAACATGTCCATGTCGCCCAGTTTATACCACTAAGCTAGTCCCAATTGCCTGCACTTGGCCCATATCCCTCTATAGCCATCTTACCCATGTAACGGTCCAAATGCTTTTTAAAAGACAAAATTGTACCCGCCTCTACTACTGCCTCTGGCAGCTCGTTCCAGACACTCACCACCCTTTGAGTGAAAAAATTGCCCCTCTGGACCCTTTTGTATCTCTCCCCTCTCACCTTAAATCTATGCCCCCTCGTTATAGACTCCCCTACCTTTGGGAAAAGATTTTGACTATCGACCTTATCTATGCCCCTCATTATTTTATAGACTTCTATAAGATCACCCCTAAAGCTCCTACTCTCCAGGGAAAAAAGTCTCAGTCTATCCAACCTCTCCCGATAAGTCAAACCATCAAGTCCAGGTAGCATCCTAGTAAATCTTTTCTGCACTCTTTCTATAATAGGGTGACCAGAACTGTACACAGTATTCCAAGTGTGGCCTTACTAATGTCCTGTACAACTTCAACAAGACATCCCAACTCCTGTATTCAATGTTCTGACCAATGAAACCAAGCGTGCTGAATGCCTTCTTCACCACCCTATCCACCTGTGACTCCACTTTCAAGGAGCTATGAACCTGTACTCCTAGATCTCTTTGTTCTATAACTCTCCCCAACGCCCTACCATTAACGGAGTAGGTCCTGGCCCTCCCGTTGGAGGGAAATTTTTTTAATGATTTTCTTTTAAACATTTCACGGGGCTCTAGTAAGTCAAGAGGTTAGAAAAACTCACCATCCAACCACAGAAGAGTGGGCGTGCGTAAAACGATTGATTTGAGGTCAATTGGCATTTTCAAATAGGAGTTGGATTGAAATCTGTTGAGATGGGGGAACTGAAGATACTGGAGATATTTTACAGCAGGGGTGACTGTCGAAAGAAATTAACATTTCCTAAAAGCAGGGGATCAACAGCTGGATGAGAGGCTGCCTAGGCCCTAAACCTCTCAGTCTCTCTCTCTCCTCCTTTAACATAGGAACAGGAGTAGGCCATTCAGCCCCTCGTGCCTGCTCCGCCATTTGATAAGATCATGGGCTGATCTGTGATCTAACTCCATATACCTGCCTTTGGCCCATATCCCTTAATACCTTTGGTTGCCAAAAAGCTATCTATCTCAGATTTAAATTTAGCAATTGAGCTAGTATCAATTGCCGTTTGCGGAAGAGAGTTCCAAACTTCTACAACCCTTTGTGTGTAGAAATGTTTTCTAATCTCGCTCCTGAAAGGTCTGGCTCTAATTTTTAGACTGTGCCCCCGACTCCTAGAATCCCCAACCAGCGGAAATAGTTTCTCTCTATCCACCCTATCCGTTCCCCTTAATATCTTATAAACTTCGAGCAGATCACCCCTTAACCTTCTAAACTCCAGAGAATACAACCCCAATTTGTGTAATCTCTCCTCGTAACTTAACCCTTGAAGTCCGGCTATCATTCTGGTAAACCTACGCTGCACTCCCTCCAAGGCCAATATGTCCTTCTGAAGGTGCGGTGCCCAGAACTGCTCCAGGTGTGGTCTCACCTCCTTGCTCCTTAAAGCCTCTCTCTTTGACCAAGCTGTCCTAATATCTCCTCATGTGGCACGGTGTCAATTTTTGTCTGATAATCGCTCCTGTGAAGCACTTTGGGACATCTTACTACATTAAAGGCGCTATATAAATGCAAGTTGTTGTAGTTGAGGGAAGCCCATGTCAGATAATCAGACATGTGCTCTGGGCCAAATGACCTTTCCTCACCCTGGACTTTCTTAAATTCTTCTTAATACCCAAACTACATTTGTAAAATACAGTGTCAGCCACGGCTCAGCGGGCCCACACTCCCAGCGCCAGTACCGAGGGAGTGCAGCACTGTCGGATGAGACGTTAAACAGAGGCCCTGTCTGCCCTCTCACGGTGGATGCAAAAGATCCCACAGCCACTATTGCGAAGAAGAGCAGGGGGAGTTCGCCCCGGTGTCCTGGGGCCAATATTTATCCCTCAACCAACATCATTAAAACAGATTGACTGGTCGTTTATCTCATTGCTGTTTGTGGGATCTTGCTGTGCGCAAATTGGCTGTCACGTTTCCTACATTACAACAGTGACTACACTTCAAAACTACTTCATTGGGACGTCCTGAGGATGTGAAAGGCGCTATATAAATGCAAGTTCTTTCTTCTTATTCTCCGATAAAACTCAACATCCTGGTCGAGCCAGGGCACGATCCAAACTGAGAATGACTCCCACTGGCTTATGCTCTACTGTTTTGGCAACGTAGTTCTGATGAAGTATCGTAAACTCTTCTTTCTCTTTGTGGATACTGACTGAACTGCTCTGTATGTCCAACATTTTTTTTTAAATTGTATGAACTTCTTGCTCTGGTAATTTGAGGTTGACCAAGTCAAGTGTTGAGTTTAAAGTGATCTTCAGCTCTCAATGCTGGACATTCCATTACTTCAGTTGCGTGGAGAGACTGGAGAAGCTGGGATTATAGAATCATAGAATCATAGAAGTTACAACATGGAAACAGGCCCTTCGGCCCAACATGTCCATGTCGCCCAGTTTATACCACTAAGCTAGTCCCAATTGCCTGCACTTGGCCCATATCCCTCTGTACCCATCTTACCCATGTAACTGTCCAAATGCTTTTTAAAAGACAAAATTGTACCCGCCTCTACTACTGCCTCTGGCAGCTCGTTCCAGACACTCACCACCCTTTGAGTGAAAAAATTGCCCCTCTGGACCTTTTTGTATCTCTCCCCTCTCACCTTAAATCTATGCCCCCTCGTTATAGACTCCCCTACCTTTGGGAAAAGATTTTGACTATCTACCTTATCTATGCCCCTCATTATTTTATAGACTTCTATAAGATCACCCCTAAACCTCCTACTCTCCAGGGAAAAAAGTCCCAGTCTGTCGAACCTCTCCCTACAAGTCAAACCATCAAGTCCCGGTAGCATCCGAGTAAATCTTTTCTATTAAAACAGAATTTTTAAAAAAAGAGTTAACAAGGGGCGTGTAAAACTAAGCAATCGGCCTTTGAAAGTTCCAGAGCTCGACTTGCAAACAATAAAAACCCCCATCCCTGGAGGATTCCTCCACCTGCTCCTCCCCAGTGCTGTGTGAACACAGGGGAGGGCGGTCATCCTGCACGGTCCCCTTTACTGAGAACGTGACTCCAGCCACGCAGGAGACCGAATCGGGGCGGGCAGAATCCGCGGTAGGGTATAGCGCACGTGAACCAAGAGTGATCGCACCGAGGGCACGTTCTCACACTCTCGTGTGTGTTGTGTTTGATCCACAGGCAAAGCTGTCGACAGACGTCCCCTGGGCCACTGAGGCCCAATTGACTTGCCCGAGCTGAGGTCGCCCGTCTCCGCCCCCTGCCTCAGCTTTGCTGCTGCTGCTGAATCCCTCATCCGTGCCTTTGTTACCTCCAGACTTGTCCATTCCGATGCTCTCCTGGCCGGCCTCCCATCTCCCACCCTCCGTAAACTTGAGCTCATCCAAAACTCTGACGCCAACTCGCACCAAGTCCCGTTCTCCCATCACCCACCCTGTGCTCGCTGACCGACATTGGCTCCCGGTCCGGGAACACCTCGATTTTAAAATTCTCAAATCCCTCCATGACCCTCGCCCCCCTCCCTATCTCTTTAACCTCCTCCAGCCCCTACAGCCCTCCGAGATCTCTGCGCTCCTCCAATTCCGGCCTCTTGCGCATCCCCGATTTCCATCGCTCCACCATTGGCGGCCGTGCCTTCGGCTGCCTGGGCCCTAAGCTCTGGAATTTCCTCCCTGAACCTCTCCGCCTCTCTCTCCTCCTTTAAGTCGCTCATTAAAACCGCTCTCTTTGACCAAACTTTCGGTCACACCTGTCCTAATATCACCTTATGTGGCTCGGTGTCAAATTTTGCGTGATAATCGCTCCTGTGAAGCACCTTGGGACATTTAATATGTTAAAGGTGCTATATAAATGCAGTTGTTGTTGTTGTTGTTGTTGAGATCAGCTAACTTAGTGCAGACCAGGGACCAAACATGGGACAGTCCTGGACTGGTCTGCTTGGTCCTTTTCCATATTCGTCCATGCAATCACCACACAAGCCACTGGGAGACGTGTACACAAATCCGGGCCCCGTTTTTTAATCCCAAGAGGCAGGTGGCGCACGGGGTCTGCCCAGAAACGAGCACTCCTTGACATCCTCACTCCTGGTCTCAGACTGCCTCCTGCAACCGGGACTCTGGAAGCAGCTCCTGAGCTGTGGGTCACCGATGAGAATCGTGTGGGTCTCTCGGCAGATGAGAGATTCCCCCACTTGCCCCCTCCTGGAGCAAAGGAGCTGTAAACGGGCAGGAGTGGCTATTGGGGCCGGCAGTGAGAACAGGGTCAAAGACGGGGGGAGTTGAAAACAGTGGATGTCCAAAGGGACTTAGGGGTTCAGGTACATCGATCATTAAAGTGTCATGAACAGTTGCAGAAAATAATCAAGAAGGCTAATGGAATGCTGGCCTTTATATCTGGAGGACTGGAGTACAAGGGGGCAGAAGTTATGCTGCAGCTATACAAAACCCTGGTTAGACCGCACCTGGAGTACTGTGAGCAGTTCTGGGCACCGCACCTTCGGAAGGACACATTGGCCTTGGAGGGAGTGCAGCGTAGGTTTACTAGAATGATACCCGGACTTCAAGGGTTAAGTTACGAGGAGAGATTACGGAAATTGGGGTTGTATCCTCTGGAGTTTCGAAGGTTAAGGGGTGATCTGATCGAAGTTTATAAGATATTAAGGGGAACAGATAGGGTGGATAGAGAGAAACTATTTCTGCTGGTTGGGGATTCTAGGAGTAGGGGGCACAGTCTAAAAATTAGAGCCAGACCTTTCAGGAGTGAGATTAGAAAACATTTCTACACACAAAGGGTGGTAGAAGTTTGGAACTCTCTTCCGCAAACGGCAATTGATACTAGCTCAATTGCTAAATTTAAATCTGAGATAGATAGCTTTTTGGCAACCAAAGGTATTAAGGGATATGGGCCAAAGGCAGGTATATGGAGTTAGATCACAGATCAGCCATGATCTTATCAAATGGCGGAGCAGGCACGAGGGGCTGAATGGCCTTCTCCTGTTTTGATGTTCCCTGAGAACTGGGATTGGGGTGAAGGGTGCAAGTGTGAACTTCCTCCAACTACTGGTTTTAAGATTCTAAAAGGGACTGGATAATTACATTTTGGTAGGGAGCATGAGGAGGCCACATACTCCTTGGACAATAAGAGTCCAAATGGGGTAGAGGAGCAGAGGGATCTGGGGGTACAGATACACTAATCACTAAAAGTAGTGACGCAGGTTAATAAGGCCATAAAAAAGACAAACCAAGCACTGGAGTTCATTTCTAGAGGGATAGAATTGAAAAGCAGAGGAGTTATGTTAAACTTGTATAGAACCTTGGTTAGACCACACTGGGAGTACTGTGAACAGTTCTGGTCTCCATATTATAAAAAGGATGGAAAGGCACTGGAGAAGGTACAAAAAATATTTATTAGGATGATACCAGAACTGAGAGGTTCTACCTATCAGGAAAGACTGAACAGGCTGGGGCTCTTTTTTCTGTAAAAGAAAAGACTGAGGGGTGACCTGATGGAGGTCTTTAAGATTAATGAAAGGGAGAAGAAGTCTCAATTTGTGGTGGAGACCAAAACTAGGGGCCATAAATATAAGATAGTCACTAATAAATCCAATAGGGAATTCAGGAGAAACTTCTTTACCCAGAGAGTGGTGAGAATGTGGAACTCGCTCCCACAAGGAGTAGTTGAGGTGAATAGTGTAGATGCATTTAAGGGGAAGCTGGATAAACACGAGGGAGAAAGGAATAGAAGGATATGCTGATAGGATGAGATGAAGTAGGGAGGGAGGAGGCTCGTGTGGAGCATAAACACCAGCATGGACCAGTTGGGCCGAATGGCCTGTTTCTGTGCTGTACATTCGATGTAATTCTACCCAATAATGTCGACCATGACAAGCTGTTTCACCCTGTCCAGAACAACAGAAACAGGGGACACGGCCTGCGCTTGAAGTGGGGGTTAATTCAAAACTATTCTGCAGGAACATTATTTCAGCGAGCGAGCGGTCAATCCGTGGAACAGGCGCCCGAGGGAGACGGGGGCGGGAGCAGAGAATGTTGATTCCAACTCTCTGAAAAAGCAATCCACTTGGCACCATTCCCCTTTCGCCTCCCTTGTTCTTTTGCCAATTGTCTTAAATTTTTGGTCCTCCGGTTACCACCGATAGTGCAGAAGTGTTTGTCAAACGTGCTTTTCACAGCGTAAAGCCCGTGTGTGGAATGTTTGTTGCCCAACGGCTGCAGAGCCTGCTGTTTCACAAAGTAAGCACAGCTTTCCCTGGTCAGACCGCACCTGGAGTACTGTGGGCAGTTCTGGGCACCGCACCTTCGGAAGGACATATTGGCCTTGGAGGGAGTGCAGCGTCGGTTTACTAGAATGATACCTGGACTTCAAGGGTTAAGTTACGAGGAGAGATTACACAAATTGGGGTTGTATTCTCTGGAGTTTCGAAGGTTAAGGGGTGATCTGATCGAAGTTTATAAGATATTAAGGGGAACAGATAGGGTGGATAGAGAGAAACTATTTCCGCTGGTTGGGGATTCTAGGAGTAGGGGGCACAGTCTAAAAATTAGAGCCAGACCTTTCAGGAGCGAGATTAGAAAACATTTCTACACACAAAGGGTGGTAGAAGTTTGGAACTCTCTTCCGCAAACCGCAATTGATACTAGCTCAATTGCTAAATTTAAATCTGAGATAGATAGCTTTTTGGCAACCAAAGGTATTAAGGGATATGGGCCAAAGGCAGGTATATGGAGTTAGATCACAGATCAGCCATGATCTTATCAAATGGCGGAGCAGGCACGAGGGGCTGAATGGCCTACTCCTGTTCCTATGTTCCTAAATCATGAAGCATTTTTTTTTGCACAAAGGGTCATGTAAATCTGGAACTCGCTCCCTCTGAAGGCTGTGGATGCTGGGGAACAATTGAAGTTTTCAAGACTGAGTTCGATAGATTCGTTAGATGAGGGTAACGACAGCAACTTGCATTCATACAGCGCCTGTAACGTAGTAAAACGTCCCAAGGCGCTTCGCTTCACAAAATTTGACAACGAGCCACATTAAAAAAAGAGATAAAAGCTTGGTCAAAGAGGGAGGTTTTAAGGAGCCTCTTAAAAAGGAGGAGAGAGAGGCAGAGAGGTTTAGGGAGGGAATTCTGCAGCTTAGGGCCCGGGCAGCTGAAGGCACGGCCGCCATTGGCGGTGCCATTAAAATCGGGGACGCGCAAGAGGCCAGAACCGGAGGAGCGCAGAGATCTCGGAGGGTTGTAGGTGGTTACAGAGGGGTGAGGCTAGGGAGGAGGGCTATGGATTAAAGGCAGGTATCAGCCATGATCTAACTGAATGAGGAGAATGAGAGGCGATCTTATTGAAACATATCAGATTGTGAAGGGGCTTGATCGGGTGGATGCGGTAAGGATGTTCCCAAGGATGGGTGAAACTAGAACTAGGGGGGCATAATCTTAGAATAAGGGGCTGCTCTTTCAAAACTGAGATGAGGAGAAACTTCTTCACTCAGAGGGTAGTAGGTCTGTGGAATTTGCTGCCCCAGGAAGCGACATCATTAAATAAATTTAAAACAGAAATCGACAGTTTCCTAGAAGTAAAGGGAATTAGGGGTTACGGGGAGCGGGCAGGAAATTGGACATGAATTTAGATTTGAGGTTAGGATCAGATCAGCCATGATCTTATTGAATGGCGGAGCAGGCTCGAGGGGCCGATTGGCCTACTCCTGCTGCTATGTCTTATTATGTTCTTATGAATGGCAAAGCAGGCCTGAGGGGCTGAATGGCCTCCTCCTGTTTTTCCAACGTGGGATGACTGTCCTGTATCGGCAGCGAGCTCCCTTCCCTGAAGGTGGCACGGAGGAATCGTTGAGAATTATTTTCTCCTTGGGCCCGGAAACAAGTTCACCAGGTTTATTGAATTCAATTTGCCACGGTGGGATTTGAGCTCACAGTCTCTGGCTTGCTGGTCCAGTACCACATCCGCCACACTACCACACCTGATTGTCCCACTGGAATCGAGAACGTTGTGATATTAGTCGACGTTGAACCTGTTCATACTCTAATACTCTGCACCTTGTCTTAGCAGGGCTGTTAACCGACTCAAAATAAACGCATTGGCGGACAGAGGAAATCGTCCGATTGTGATTGTGTTCGCTCGCTATCTTCGTCCGATAGTTTTTTGTTTTTTTATTATTCGTTCATGGGGTGTGGGCGTCGCTGGCGAGGCCGGCATTTATCGCCCATCCCTAATTGCCCCTTGAGAAGGTGGTGGTGAGCCGCCTTCTTGAACCGCTGCAGTCCGTGTGGTGACGGTTCTCCCACAGTGCTGTTAGGAAGGGAGTTCCAGGATTTCGACCCAGCGACGATGAAGGAACGGCCGATATATTTCCAAGTCGGGATGGTGTGTGACTTGGAGGGGGAACGTGCAGGTGGTGTTGTTCCCATGTACCTGCTGCTCTTGTCCTTCTAGGTGGTAGAGGTCGCGGGTTATGGGAGGTGCTGTCGAAGAAGCCTTGGCGAGTTGCTGCAGTGCATCCTGTGGACGGTACACACTGGGTCCCCACAGCATAAAACCGCACAGAAATCAGCCCCTAATATAGGGATGCCAGCTCTAAGCAGCACAGAGCTGAGAGAATGCGAGCAATGAAGCTGGGACCCAGCCCAGTGCCACTATGTAATACCGTAGCCATTTAAGGTGCTAATCCAGGTCTCTGCAACTTACGTTGTCTTTTCACAAGTAAATGGAACACACTTCATATTAATCAGCCTGTACACTCCCTCTTGTTCAAATTAAGGATCAGTGCAGAAGTCTAAATTGGGTTCGTTTGCATCTATTAAGATGAACATGGGAGTTTATTCCGACTCGAACCCTTCGGACGTGCCTGACCCCTTCACAAAAGCAGCAGTGCTGGTTGACTTCCTCTTCCTGTGCAGGCACAGTACTGTTTCTCGTGTCCCACCATCACAGAATCGTAGAATCTTACAGCACAGACGGAGGCCATTTGGCCCCTCGTGCCTGTGTTGGCTCCCCCCGCTCTTTCCCCACAGCCCTGCAAATTTTTCCTTTTCAAGTATTTATCCAATTCCCTTTTGAAAGTTATTATTGAATCTGCTTCCACCGCCCTTTCAGGCAGCGTGTTCCAGATCAGAACAACTCGCTGCTTAAAAAAATTTCTCCTCATCTCCCCCTCTGGTTCTTTTGCCAATTAGCTTAAATCCGTGTCCTCTGGTTACTGACCCTCCTGCCAGTGGAAACAGTTTCTCCTTATTTACTCTATCAAAACACTTCAGGATTCTGAACATAGAATCATAGATGTTTACAACATGGAAACAGGCCCTTCGGCCCAACATGTCCATGTCGCCCAGTTTATACCACTAAGCTAGTCCCAATTGCCTGCACTTGGCCCATATCCCTCTATACCCATCTTACCCATGTAACTGTCCAAATGCTTTTTAAAAGACAAAATTGTACCCGCCTCTACTACTGCCTCTGGCAGCTCGTTCCAGACACTCACCACCCTTTGAGTGAAAAAATTGCCCCTCTGGACCCTTTTGTATCTCTCCCCTCTCACCTTAAATCTATGCCCCCTCGTTATAGACTCCCCTACCTTTGGGAAAAGATTTTGACTATCTACCTTATCTGTGCCCCTCATTATTTTATAGACTTCTATAAGATCACCCCTTAACCTCCTACTCTCCAGGGAAAAAAGTCTCAGTCTATCCAACCTCTCCCTATAAGTCAAACCATCAAGTCCCGGTAGCATCCTAGTAAATCTTTTCTGCACTCTTTCTAGTTTAATAATATCCTTTCTATAATAGGGTGACCAGAACTGCACACAGTATTCCAAGTGTGGCCTTACTAATGTCTTGTACAACTTCAACAAGACATCCCAATTCTATTAAATCCTTCCTTCATCTTCTCTGCTCTCAGGAGAACAATCCCAGCTTCTCCAGTCTCTCCACGCGTAACTGAAGTCCCTCATCCCTGGTACCATCCCGGTAAATCTCCTCTGTACCCTCTCCAAGGCCTTGACATCCTTCCCAAAGTGCGGTGCCCAGAATTGGACACAATACTCCAGCTGAGGCCTAACCAGTGTTTTATAAAGGTTGACCATAACTTCCTTATTTGAACTTAGCGTCTGGATCTATTTCGGCTTAGTTCGGTCTATGTAACATCACAAAACATGAGATTTGATGGGAGACTTCCCCCTTTTTTCTGCTTGTAGAATTGCACCACAGCTTTCACCGACCTATTGAGGAGAGGAAGTGACTGATTTGTAACTTACTAGTGGGGAAGTTAAAGGTGACCAACAGTTCCACACTCAAATCCTCTCCCGTCCTCAGCATCCGGCTTTTAAACATTCCCATTCCACGTCTAAACACCAATATCGGCTTGCATTTCTGTAGCGCCTTTAAAGTCGCAAAACATCCCAAGGCGCCCCACGGGAATGCAATCAGACAAAAAAAACTGACACCGAGCCGAAGAAGGAGCCATCAGGACAGGTGATCGAAAGCTTGGTCAAAGAGGCAGGTTTTAAGGAGGGTCTTAAGAGAGAGTTGGGGATTCCAAGGACACCCACTCACCTCTGGATTGTATGGGCTGCTACTTTCGATGTTCTTGCTGTCATTTCATAAGAACATAAGAAATAGGAGCAGGAGTAGGCCATTCGGCCCCTCGAGCCTGCTCCGCCATTCAATAAGATCATGGCTGATCTGATCCTAACCTCAAATCTCAATTCATGTCCAATTTCCTGCCCGCTCCCCGTAACCCCTTTCAATCCGGAAACTGCAGGACAAAGTTTTTAAAATGCGGCAAAGGTAAACTTTTCCTCCATTGGCCATGAACTCTTTCTAAATGGTAAAAGTTAAAAACAGTGGATGTCCAAAGGGACTTAGGGGTTCAGGTACATCGATCATTGAAGTGTCATGAACAGGTGCAGAAAATAATCAATAAGGCTAATGGAATGCTGGCCTTTATATCTAGAGGACTGGAGTACAAGGGGGCAGAAGTTATGCTGCAGCTATACAAAACCCTGGTTAGACCACACCTGGAGTACTGTGAGCAGTTCTGGGCACCGCACCTTCGGAAGGACATATTGGCCTTGGAGGGAGTGCAGCGTAGGTTTACTAGAATGATACCCGGACTTCAAGGGTTAAGTTACGAGGAGAGATTACACAAATTGGGGTTGTATTCTCTAGAGTTTCGAAGGTTTAGGGGTGATCTGATCGAAGTTTATAAGATATTAAGGGGAACAGATAGGGTGGAGAGAGAGAAACTATTTCCGCTGGTTGGGGATTCTAGGAGTAGGGGGCACAGTCTAAAAATTAGAGCCAGACCTTTCAGGAGCGAGATTAGAAAACATTTCTACACACAAAGGGTGGTAGAAGTTTGGAACTCTCTTCCGCAAACGGCAATTGATACTAGCTCAATTGCTAAATTTAAATCTGAGATAGATAGCTTTTTGGCAACCAAAGGTATTAAGGGATATGGGCCAAAGGCAGGTATATGGAGTTAGATCACAGATCAGCCCATGATCTTATCAAATGGCGGAGCAGGCACGAGGGGCTGAATGGCCTACTCCTGTTCCTATGTTCCTATATAACTCGGAGGAAAATAGCTGGATTTTATTCAATGACGGAATGATTAAATGCACATTGGGCAGCAAAGTGTGAGAAGAAGAGTTTTCATTTCTATCACATCCACCAGGACATTTTGTAAGCGATGGTGAGGTCGAACTGGGAGATTACAAACCCTCTCGTTGATCTCTTTCAAAGCTCATTGAAATCAAGTCACGTACTACTGATAGCAAACGTGACCCCCCCCCCGCTTTTAAAAAAAAAATGGGCATGAGGCAGATTATGTGAGCCTTAACTCAACTGTGGGGTGACACCAAGGGATCGTGTGAAAGGCCTGCGCCTGATTGGAGATGGGTTCGGAAGGGGCAAGTTGTGTCTGGCCAGGTTATTAGATTTCTTTGAGGAGCTAGCGGTTCTGCTGGATGAAAAGGGGAGGCAGTGGACGTTGTCGACCTGGATGGACTTCGGGAAGGCATCGGACGTTGACCCAGCCCCAGAAAACAGGACTACTCGGTGCCCGTCTTCGATCTTTACATCGTCACCTGAACGAGGTCATAAGATCATAGGGAGATAGGAACAGGAGTAGCCCTTCAACTCCGTTCCGCCATTCAATGAGATCATGGCTGATCTGTGATCTAACTCCATATACCTGCCTTTGGCCCATATCCCTTAATACCTTTGGTTAACAAAAATCTACCAATCTCAGATTTAAAATTAACAATTGAACTAGCACCAACTGCCGTTTGCGGAAGAGAGTTCCAAACTTCTACCACCCTTTGTGTGTAGAAATGTTTTCTAATCTCACTCCTGAAAGGTCTGGCTCTAATTTTTAGACTGTGCCCCCTACTCCTAGAATCCCCAACCAGCGGAAATAGTTTCTCTCCATCCACCCTATCAGTATCTTGAAAACTTCGATCAAATCACCCCTTAAGCTTCTAAATTCCAGGGAATACAACCCCAATTTGTGTAATCTCTCCTCGTAACTTAACCCTTGAAGTCCGGGTATCATTCTAGTAAACCTACGCTGCACTCCCTCCAAGGCCAATATGTCCTTCCGAAGGTGCGGTGCCCAGAGCTCGTCTGGGTCGTGCGGGTCTCGTTTTGACGTCTCACCCTAAAGACCATGTATCTCTGTCAGTGCAGCGCTCCCTTTAGTACCGGTACTGGGAGTGTCAGCCTTCAAGCCTTAAGAGCGTTACCAACTGAGCAACTTGCAGTTCTTTTTAAACCAAAATCGGTAAATAGAAAAGTCGGTTGAAATGACTTAAACTTAGACACAGGCCCGTTGCCCGTACGGTAGCTGGAGAGTTGTGGCGGACGCTGCCCGATTCGTTTCAATTCAGCAAGTCAATAGCAGTTGGTCTGATCAAACTCTACTCACCCGCGTGTTGGGACATGAGTTGCCTCTCTTGTACTCCTTGTGGTCGGCTTGCTTGTCCAGCTTGCTCCATAGGGCTTTGGCCTTCCAGGTGTTGACCTTCGACTTCAGCATGGAGTAGAACATCCGATGGTCCAATGGGTCAAGGTCAAGGTAGTGGCAGAGTATGTGGAACGCCTGCAGAGTGCCCTTGAACGTCGATGCCTGCACAAAGTTCTCAAAGAGTTGTCCAGCCTGGCTGCTTTTGTCGGCGTCATTTTCACCCATGGTCTAGTCAGGACCCCGTCACTCAATAGAAGTAGATCAGGCGTTCACAGCTGGCTGGCAGGTGACACAATGGACTCACGTTTATTTCCAGACATTGTAAACCTGAACAGGTTCCAAAAGCAAAGGCACAATTAATCCATCAAAAATTCATTCAGGCGCAGTGATTTTACAAGAAGTGAACAGGACATTCTGCATATTGAGAATTAAAGCTGATTTTCAAGCCCATTGCAAAAAACAATGAAATAAAAATCTTATCAAGTATTAAAACGCAAACTATACACTATGGTGGGATCCATTTATTCAATCAACGTCAGGCTTGTCCGCAAAGTTGAAGCCCATGGAATAAAGGGGGCAGTGGCAGCATGGATACAGAATTGGCTAAGTAATAGGAAACAGAGAGCAGTGGTGAACGGTTGTTTTTCGGACTGGAGGGAGGTATACAGTGGTGTTCCCCAGGGGTCGGTGCTGGGACCACTGCTCTTCTTGATATATATTAATGACTTGGACTCGGGTGTACAGGGCACAATTTCAAAATTTTGCAGATGACACAAAACTTGGAAGGGTAGTAAACAGTGAGGAGGATAGTGATAGACTTCAAGAGGAGATAGACAGGCTGGTGGAATGGGCGGACACGTGGCAGATGAAATTCAACCCAGGAAAGTGCAAAGTGATACATTTTGGTAGGAAGAACGAGGAGAGGCAATATAAACTAAAGGGCACAATTCTAAAAGGGGTACAGGAACAGAGAGATCTGGGGGTATATGTGCACAAATCGTTGAAGGTGGCAGGGCAGGTTGAGAAAGCAGTTCAAAAAGCATATGGGATCCTGGGCTTTATAAATAGAGGCATAGAGTACAAAAGCAAGGAAGTCATGATGAACCTTTATAAAACACTGGTTCGGCCACAACTGGAATATTGTGTCCAGTTCTGGGCACCGCACTTTAGGAAAGATGTGAAAGCCTTAGAGAGGGTGCAGAAGAGATTTACTGGAATGGTTCCAGGGATGAGGGGCTTTAGTGACATGGATAGACTGGAGAAGCTGGGATTGTTCTCCTTGGAACAGAGAAGGTTGAGAGGAGATTTGATCGAGGTGTTCAAAATCATGAAGGGTCTAGACAGAGTAGATAGAGGGAAACTGTTCCCATTGGCAGAAGGGCCAAGAACCAGAGGACAAATTTAAGGTGATTGGCAAAAGAATCAAAGGCGACATGAGGAAAAACTTTTGTACACAGCGAGTGGTTAGGATCTGGAATGCACTGCCCGAGGGGGTGGTGGAGGCAGATTCAATCATGGCCTTCAAAAGGGAACTGGATAAATACTTGAAGGGAAAAAATTTGCAGGGCTACGGGGAAAGAGCGGGGAGTGGGACGAGCTGGATTGCTCTTGACGAGAGCCGTCACGGGCTCGAAGGGCTGAATGGCCTCCTTCTGTGCTGTAACCATTCTATGATGCATCCTTAAAGATGTCAAACACATACTTTCTACCACGTCCAACGTTTTCTTGGAGCTTTGCACTATCCACTGGACAAGTTCACCAGCTCCTTGTTGCTCAGTGGTTTTCTGACCCATGCTCCCTTCAGGTGCGACTCCCCGCCAGGAGCAGACACCAGTGAATTTACCCTCACATCTCTGGTTTGCCCGGAGAATTCACATCAACAATTTAAGCTACGTTTACGCCATAGAGGGAGGGTCGGTCCGCAGTGGGTTGACTTCACACTGACGTTTGGATCTGCGCTAACAACCGAACAATTCTCGAACAAACCTCCGCATCATCAACAGCAACGTGCATTTATACAGCGCAGTTAACACAGCGAAACGTCACAAGGCGCTTCACGGGAGCGATCATCAAACAAAATTTGACACCGAACCACGTAAGGAGATATCAGGGCAGGTGACCAAAAGCTTGGTCAAAGAGGCAGGTTTTAAGGAGCGTCTTAAAAGGAGGAGAGAGAGGCCGAGAGGTTTAGGGAGGGAATTCCAGAGCTTAGTCACTCATGGCGGAGCGATGAAAATCGCGGACGCGCGAGAGGCCAGAATCGGAGGAGCGCCGAGATCTCGGAGGGTCGTAGGTGCTGGAGGGGGTTACAGAGATGGGGAGGGGGGCGAGGGCCACGGAGGAGATTTGAAAACAAGGATAAGAATTTTTAAAACAAGGCGGTCCAGGACCCAGGAGCCAATGTGGGTCAGCCAGCACGAGGGGGGTGATGGGAGAACGGGACTTGGTGCGAGTTAGGACACACCACAAAATATATTTGTTCCGAGCACGATACCCAATGTAAGGAAACCAAGGGAGCATCTGGGGAGAAAACAGGGCAACACACACATTCATGGTGAGATACGGGCTGGCTTCACTGATTTAGAACTTACAATTATTAACATATATAAAAAAAAAATCTGAAAATAAAAAGCTGGTCTCGGTAAGAGTGACCATGAAGCTGTCGGATTGTCGTAAAAACCCAACTGGTTCAATGACGTCCTTTAGGGAGGGAAACCTGCCGTCCTTACCTGGTCTGGGCCTATATGTGACTCCAGTCCCCCACACCAATGTGGTTGACTCTTGCTGCCCTCTGAAGTGGCCCAGCGAGACACTCAGTTGCGTCAAAACCGCGATCTGCAGCGGTTCAAGAAGGCGGCGGCCCACCACCACCTTCTCAATGGGGGCAATCAGAGACGGGCAATAAATGCCGGTCTTGCCAGCGACGCCCGCATCCCGAGAAGGAAGATAAAATATCGTCCTCGCTGCCTGAATCGTACAGCGCATCACCACTGGGTGTGATAGCTTCGTTGCATAACCTGAAGCTGTCCGATTGGGAGTATCCCGAGTTAATTTGCAAGTACCCAAATCAGATCCTTTCAGGATCAGCTCAATGGGTGTCTCGAACAAAATTAAAATCAGGAGGAAAAGAAGAACATAAGAAATAGGAGCAGGAGTAGGCCAATCGGCCCCTCGAGCCTGCTCCGCCATTCAATAAGATCATGGCTGATCTGATCCTAACCTCAAATCTAAATTCATCTCCAATTTCCTGCCCGCTCCCCGTAACCCCTAATGCCCTTTACTTCGAGGAAACTGTCGATTTCAATAAATAAACACGGTGTTAGAAAAAAAATGGGCAATTCGCTCACATCGCAGTGACTGCATACCGAGTAACTCACTGTGCTTGAAGTATGTTGGGACTTCCTGAGAGACCCTGACGGTTGCATGAAGTAGGATGTGAGGAGTCTTGTGTGGAGCATAAACGTTGGCATAGACCAGTTGGGCCGAATGGCCTGTGTTAGAGGAACACAGGAGCAGGAGTAGGCCATTCAGCCCCTCGAGCCTGCTCTGCCATTCGATAAGATCATGGCTGATCTGTGATCTAACTCCATATACCTGCCTTTGGCCCATATCCCTTAATACCTTTGGTTGCCAAAAAGCTATCTCTCTCAGATTTAAATTTAGCAATTGAGCTAGTATCAATTGCCGTTTGCAGAAGAGAGTTCCAAACTTCTACCACCCTTTGTGTGTAGAAATGTTTTCTAATCTCACTCCTGAAAGGTCTGGCTCTAATTTTTAGACTGTGCCCCCTACTCCTAGAATCCCCAACCAGCGGAAATAGTTTCTCTCTATCCACCCTATCTGTTCCCCTTAATATCTTATAAACTTCGATCAGATCACCCCTTAACCTTCGAAACTCTGGAGAATACAACCCCAATTTGTGTAATCTCTCCTCGTAACTTAACCCTTGAAGTCCGGGTATCATTCTAGTAAACCTACGCTGCACTCCCTCCAAGGCCAATATGTCCTTCCGAAGGTGCGGTGCCCAGAACTGCTCACAGTACTCCAGGTGCGGTCTAACCAGGGTTTTGTATAGCTGCAGCATAACTTCTGCCCCCTTGTACTCCAGTCCTCTAGATATAAAGGCCAGCATTCCATTAGCCTTATTGATTATTTTCTGCACCTGTTCATGACACTTCAATGATCTGTGTACCTGAACCCCTAAGTCCCTTTGGACATCCACTGTTTTTAACTTTTTACCATTTAGAAAGTACCCTGTTCTATCCTTTTTTGATCCAAAGTGGATGACCTCACATTTGTCTACACTGACTTCCATTTGCCACAGTTTTGCCCATTCACCTAATCTATCAATATCGCTTTGTAATTTTATGTTCTCCTCCACACTGCTTACAATGCCACCAATCTTTGTGTCATCGGCAAACTTAGATATGAGACTTTCTATGCCTTTCTGTGCTCTCGGCTCGATGTAATCATGACCAATCTCTTAACACAAGCTCTTTCCTTCTGGCTGTGCCTACACGCTCTTGGGTTGGCGAGCTGCCTTAAGATGCCCACTGCTCCAAAGTGGCAAGCATTCGGCTGCCACCTGCACCCAGAACTATACAGGGCAAAGCAAACACTGCAGCGATTTGTGACTCAACAAGGCTCCTTTCAGGTTTGGTACCCATGTGGGTTAATGCGCCCTTTTACATCTATAGAATCATAGAGCACCACAGGCCGCCATTCGGCCCATTGTGCCTGTGCTGGCTCTTTTGAAAGATCTATCCAATTAGTCCCACTCTCCCCTGCTCTTTCCCCCTGACCCAGCAAATCTATACTTTTCAAGTATTTCATCCAATTCCCTTTCGAAAGTTATTATTGAATCTGCTTCCACTGCCCTTTCAGGCAGCGCGTTCCAGATCAGAACAACTCGCTGCGTAAAAAAAATTCTCCTCATCTCCCCTCTGGTTCTTTTCCCAATTATCTTAAATCTGTGTCCTCTGGTTACTGACCCTCCTGCCAATGGAAACAGTTTCTCCTTATTAACTCTATCAAAACCCCTCATAATTTTGAACGCCTCTATTAAATCTCCCCTTGACATTCTCTGCTCTAAGGACAATAATCCCAGTTCTCCAGTCTCTCCACCTTATGTACAGCACCTTATCATGTCCTCAGGACACCCCAAAGCACTTGACAATCAATTAATTACTTTTTGAAGTGTCGTCACTTTGCGTTCAGGCAGAGGAATAAGCACCGACCAGGACTCTCATTTAACGACTTCTCACTGTACAAACTGAATCAGTGAGTCAAAAGCAGCCAACGAACAAGAGAGAAACCTTCCACTTCCAGGAGTCCAGAAGGCCTCAAACTTTTTGTTTTTACAGTAAGCAAGAAAACAAGGCCTGCGTTTCCAGCCAAATCGGACCGAGGGAGAGGACAGGACCAGAAGGGGCTGTGCAGTACACATCTGATCGGTCCCCATAACCTGATCCCCCTCAATCTCCACGCCCTCAAACTGCTATCCTTCCCTTAAATGCGTCTGCCTCACTAGTCACACCTTCACACCGCAACACTGCAGGAATAAAGAACGGACTTGCATTTATATAGCGCCTTTTATGGCCTCAGGATGTCCCAAAGCGCCTTACAGCCAATGAAGCACTTTCGAAGTGTAGCTACTGTTGTAACGGAGGAAACGCGGCAGCTAATCTGTGCACAGCAAGATCCCACAAAACGGCAATGAACGACCAGATAATTTGTTTGCGATGATGTCGGACGAGGGATAAATATTGGCCAGGACACCGGGAAGAACTCCCCTGCTCTTGTTCGACACAATGGCCATGGGATCTTACGCGTCCATCTGAGAGGGCGGACGGGGGCCTTGGGTTAACGTCTCATCCGAAAGATGGATCCAACCCTGCAGATAAATCTAAAAATACATGCATACCTTTCCCTCCGTTAAGCTCATGCCCATGTCCTGCGTTTTTCTAATACATTAGTAACTGCTGTACTTTCTTATGGTTGACATTAATGCATTATTTACTTTGCAGTCTCATTTTTCTGCCAGATATTCCTGATTTTTCGAAAGCCCCTGACCTCCACAGAACCCCCTCTAAGTGGGACAATGTACAATTTGCATTTATATAGCATCTTTAACATGATAGAATGCCCCGAGGTGCTTCACAGGAGCGATTATCAAACAAAATTTGACACCGAGCCACATAAGGAGATATTAGGACAGGTGACCAAAAGCTTGCTCGAAGACGTAGGTTTTAAGGAGCGTCTTAAAGGAGGAGAGAGACAGGTGGAGAGATTTAGGGAGGGAATTCCAGAGCTTAGGGCCCAGGCAGCTGAAGGCACGGCCGCCAATGTTGGAGCGATGAAAATCAGGGATGCGCAAGAGGCCAGAATCGGAGGAGCGCAGGGATCTCGGAGGGTTGTAGGGCTGGAGGAGGTTACAGAGATAGGGAGGGGGGCGAGGACCATGGAGGGGGCGCGAGCCATGGAGGGGGCGAGAGCCATGGAGGGGGCGAGAGCCATGGAGGGATTTGAAAACAAGAATGAGAATGTTAAAATCTTGTGACGTATCAGGAGATACAAGGTGCCAGTTTGAGAAAGAAACCATCTGTCGAGTGACATAGAGCCAGCAGACCAGAGTTATACTGCTGGCTCTGTACAGCCCACTGGCTGAGGGAACCAGGGCTGCTGATACGCGAGCTTGCATCGATGAGTACGGCCACGCTCACTGACATCTGAATGCCACTTCCACGTCCTGTTTAACAAACAGCTTCCTGCCAGCGTTAAAAAGATTTTCTAAACATTTATAAAGTTCCCACGACGCCCTGAGGATCAATGTAAAATGTGTAGTGCAAGTGTTCTACAATCGGGAATTAAAAATTGCGATTGAACATAAGAAACAGGAGCAGGTGTAGGCCATTCGGCCCCTCGAGCCTGCTCCGCCATTCAATCAGAGCACAGCCGATCTTCGACCTCAACTCCATTTTCCCGCCCGATCCCCATATCCCTTGGTTCCCTTAGTGTCCAAAACTCTACCGATCTCGCACAATGCAAGAAGTTCCTCTCTCTTTCTGGAATTGAATGTCTAACTTCTTGCCTCTCTAAACCTCTCCGCCTCTCTTTCCTCCTTTAAGACGCTCCTTAAAACCTACCTCTTTGACCAAACATTTGTCTTTCTTTGGCTCGGTGTCAATTTTTGTCTGTTTTTATGTCAATGTTGGGTCATTTTCAAAATGGCGATCTGTAACTGGTGGGGTGCCGCAGGGCTCAGTGCTGGGGCCTCAACTATTTACAATATATATCAATGAAGGAACAGAGTGTCTTGTGGCCAAATTTGCTGATGATACAAAGATAGGTGGAAAAGCAAGTTGAGATTAGGACACAAAGTGTCTGCAAAGGGATATTGACAGGTTAAGCGAATGGGCAAAAATTTGGCAGATGGAATATAATGTGGGAAAATGTGAAGTCATCCCACTTTGGGAAGAAAAATAAAAAAGCAAAATATTATTTGAATGGAGAAATACTACAAAATGCTGCGGTACAGAGGGATCTGGGTGTCCTCGTACATGAAACACAAAAAGTCAACATACAGGTGCAGCAGGTAATCCGGAAGGCAAACGGAATATTGGCCTTTATTTCGAGGGGGATGGAGTATAAAAGCAGGGAAGTCATGCTACAACTGTACAGGGTGCTGGTGAGACCACACCTGGAGTACTGCGTACAGTTCTGGTGCCCTTATTTAAGGAAGGAGATACTTGCATTGGAGGCAGTTCAGAGAAGGTTCACTAGGTTGATCCCGGGTATGGAAGGGTTGTCTTATGAGGAAAGATTGAACAGGTTGGGTCTATACTCATTGGAGTTTAGAAGAATGAGAGGAGATCTTATTGAAACATACAAGATTCTGAGGGGACTCGATCGGGTAGATGCTGAGAGGATGTTACCCCTCATGGGGGAATCTAAAACTAGGGGGCGCAGTCTCAGAATAAGGGGTCGCCCGTTTAAGACGGAAATGAGGAGGAATTTCTTCTCCCAGAGGGTGGTGAATCTTTGGAATTCTTTACCCCAAAAAGCTGTGGAGGCTGAGACATTGAATACATTCAAGGCTGAGTTAGACAAATTTTTGCTCAGCGAGGGAGTCAAAGGATATGGGGAAAGGGCGGGAAAGTGGAGTTGAGGTAAAAATCAGATCAGCCATGATCTCATTGAATGGCGGAGCAGGCTCGAGGGGGCCCGAATGGCCTACTCCTGCTCCTATCTCTTCTGGTCTTATAATGCTCCTGTGAAGCACCTTGGGATGTTTTACCATGTTAAAGGCGCTATATAAATGCAATTTATTGTTGTGCTTCATTTAGCAGCAACTGGGAGTGAGTCTTGGGCTCAGTGGGAGCCATTCGGGCCTCGGAGTCAGAAGGTGCTGGGTTCGAACCCCACTCCGGGCGGTCCCGGCGAGCAGAGCTCGGCTCTGAATTCCGGGTTGACGCCCAGCTGGATTCTCGTGTCCGGTGGGTGCGGGTGACCCCCCTCCCACCCTCCGTATTAGGTCTAACCCCCCCCCCCCCCACCGACCGGTATAAAAAGGTGGTCACAGCCTCGGAAGGAGTGCTCACGTTCGCGGCCTGTCAACCAGCCCGTGAATCCTCCCGCTCTCTTCCCTTGGAGAACGGCGTGAAGATACGAGAACAACACCTGGCCGCCCAACTGCAGTCCCTCAGAACCGTCAACGTGAAACAGCCGCGTTCAGGGCGAGGCAGCTCCAGAATCCAGAAGTGGCCGTCTCCTGCTCAAGGTTCCAGCCTCTTGGTTGGGCACGCCAAGCGCTCCCGTGACCCAATGGGTGACCTTTAACCCCGCCGAATTTTTCCTGAATTGTTTCCTTAAGATATCTCAGCAGCTCAGGGCGAATAGGAATGTCTCCAGTTCATTACCGACTACTTGAAGCCCTCTCTGCGACTCACCACACCTCTCCCTGAATCGCAAGTACTTACTTCAACTCAAAGGAAGCTCGTCACAAAGCAATTTCCTTTGGCCTCTTAGCTCTTTCCACAACTTAAGGGGGTGATCTTATGGAAGCCTATAAAATAACGAGGGGCATCGATAAGGTAGATAGTCAAAATCTTTTCCCAAAGGTAGGGGAGTCTATAACGAGGGGGCATAGATTTAAGGTGAGAGGGGAGAGATACAAAAGGGTCCAAAGGGGCAATTTTTTCACTCAAAGGGTGGTGAGTGTCTGGAACGAGCTGCCAGAGGCAGTAGTAGAGGCGGGTACAATTTTGTCTTTTAAAAAGCATTTGGACAGTGACATGGGTAAGATGGGTATAGAGGGATATGGGCCAAGTGCAGGCAATTGGGACTAGCTTAGTGGTATAAACTGGGCGACATGGACATGTTGGGCCGAAGGGCCTGTTTCCATGTTGTAAACTTCTATGATTCTAACTTCTTTTGTTGCCTGAACAGTGAATTGAAAGGCCCTTAAAAGCTCACTAAAGAATCAAAGATTTAATAAGGTGGCATAAATAATCTCGAGCAAGGCACGGGGAGGGCTCTCCCCACACTGCCAGGAACATATCTCGGCAGGTCGCACGCACACCGCTGGCAATTTTTAAGAGCGAGCTTACGTTTTTGTACGGCCTTTCACCTCCTCAGGATGTCCCAAAGCGCATCACAACCAATTAAGTACCTTTGAAGTGCAGTCATCGTTTGTGATGTCGGGAACTGCGTCTGCCCAAAAGTCCAAAACCGTGGGCCGCCCGCTCGCGATCTCACCCTCTTACGTTAGACGCAGAACGCAAAATCCAGGCCGACGCTCCCAGTACCGAGGGAGCGCCGCACTGGTCGGAGGTGCCGTCTTTCGGGAGAGACATTAAATCGCGGAGAAGATCCCATGGCCACTGTTTCGAAAAAGAGCAGGGGAGTTCTCCCCGGCATCCCGACTAATATTTAACCGTCAACCGACATGACAAAACAGGTTTGCTGGTCAGTTGTCACGTTGCTGTTTGTGGGATCTTGCTGTGCACGAATTGGCTGCCGCGTTTCCCGCACCACACTTCAAAAGTACTTCATTGGCTGTAAAGTGTTTTGGGGCGTCCTGGGGGCGTGAAAACGCAATTTAAATTGAAGCTCTTTCTTTTACGAGTCTGGCCTGATGTTGAGCCTCGTGTAAAAATTGCCCAGGGAGGGGTGCAGTTTTGGCGGTCTGTTTGAACCCGTACCCCCACTAGATATTTCCTGAACCGAAGTGGAGCTTATTATAATCAGTAAGAGCGCGTGGACCCTCTCGCCCGCTCTCTCAACACCTTGAAAACGTAACCGTCACGTAGCTGAGTGCCGCACCATAAACCCGCACGTACAGAGCTCTCTCCTGCCCGGGAGAGTCGCCGTCTCCAATAGATCGATTTACAATTGATAACTGCTGTCTTCTGATTAACTAGCCCTCATGCCGAATTGACAACCACAGCTGTTAATAAACAGGGTCGTGCCAAAAGATGGGGAGACAGATTACAGAGCAGTACGAAAATATCCAACACCACATAATCATTGACTTCACTTGCTCAAAGAGTTTTTCCAAACTTTTAAATTCAGACTTCCTGTCCAATCAGAAAGTAAAATCAAAGTCTAAACCCCGGTTTCTAAAGCTCCAGACGCCCCCTCCACTTCTTACCTTCATTTTTTGCCAATTTATATCCTCTCCAGGCAAGACAACTTAAGCATCCCTTGTTTCTTGGTGAAATGCTCCAAAAGCAACACACCGTAAAGGGGGCCAGTCACAGAAAGCTTTTCATGTCCTGCTCTGTGAATGGCTACACGCAGTCTGTGTTGTAATATGGCACATTGTTATTAGCTGATGTAATTGATCGCAGAACTATGTTAGTCATCTCACATTTCATAACTCAGGGATGGGTGTGTTGCTCACTGCTCTCGCTCGCTCTCTCTCTCTCTGCATCCTGAACTCGGTGCAATAAATCAACCCATCAAACAGCGATACCAGCGTGGAGTTAAACCCAATGGGGACGGCCCCTTGCTTCTCGGGAGCTGGGCCAGAGTGTAACTCGCAAACTCGTGACGGACGTTCTACCTCATCAGGTGAGGTTCAACAAACTCGACGATTCCAGGACGTCGCGTAAGGGGAAGGGGGAAAGCAGAGGCGGAACAGAGAACCCCAGTCGTGGGTACGAGTGGTGAGGCGGTGATGTTAACATGAGTTCAAATCTCACCGCCGCGGCTCGAGAATCAGGACTTCAGTTTAAATTAAAAAAAACATCCAGAAGTAAAAAAAGTTGCTGCCAATAAAAGTGGTCGTAAAAAAAAACCCAACTGGTTCACTGGTTCCCTTACCTGCCGTCCTTACCCGGTCTGGGCCTATATGTGACTCCATTCCCCGCACCAACGTGGTTGACTCTTAACTGCCCTCTGAAGTGGCCCAGCGAGACCGCTCAGTTGTCTCAAAACCCGCAGCGGTTCAAGAAGGCGGCTCACCACCACCACATTCCCAGGGCAACTAGGGGATGGACAAGAAATGCCGGCCTCGCCCGAGAATAAATTTTACATTTGTTTTTCCAGCCTTAAGAACATAAGAAATAGGAGCAGGAGTAGGCCAATCGGCCCCTCGAGCCTGCTCCGCCATTCAATAAGATCGTGGCTGATCTGATCCTAACCTCAAATCTAAATTCATGTCCAATTTCCTGCCCGCTCCCCGTAACCCCGAATTCCCTTTACTTCTAGGAAACTGTCTATTTCTGTTTTGAATTTATTCAATGATGTAGCTTCCTGGGGCAGCAAATTCCATAGACCTACTACCCTCCGAGTGAAGAAGTTTCTCCTCATCTCAGTTTTGAAAGAGCAGCCCCTTATTCTAAGATTATGCCCCCTAGTTCTAGTTTCACCCATCCTTGGGAACATCCTTACCGCATCCACCCGATCAAGCCCCTTCACAATCTTATATGTTTCAATAAGATCGCCTCTCATTCTCCTGAGCTCCAATGAGTCGAGTCCCAATCTACTCAACCTCTCCTCATATGTCCGCCCCCTCATCCCCGGGATTAGCCGAGTGAACCTTCTTTGCACTGCCTCGAGAGCAAGTATGTCTTTTCTTGTAGCAACGCACAAGCCACGCTATTGGAAACAGCTGTGCCTGTTCCCATAGCAACACAGATGTGCCGAGCAGCTGGTGAGCCCTTTAAGCACTGAACACAGTTGCCCTCTGTAGTGGTGATTGGGGAGGGCTGGTCACGGCACAGTGCACTGAAGCACCATTAGAGAACTCGCACAAAGAGAGTATCAATCCTCGTTCCTTGTCTTGTCCGCTCTGAGGAGCTGCTGAGGGGCAGGACAGGTGTCCTCCCACGGGGAGCGTGGAGATATTAAGAGGCAGGGTCGTCACTGCTCCTCACTGGAAGAGTGGGAATGTGGAACTCGCTCCCGCAAGGAGTAGTCGAGGCGAGTAGCATCGATGCATTTCAGGGGAAGCTCGATAAACACGTGAGGGAGAAAGGAATAGAAGGATATGCTGATAGGGTGAGATGAAGTAGGGAGGGAGGAGGCTCATGTGGAGAATAAACACCAGCACGGACCAGTTGGGCCGAATGGCCTGTTTTCATGCTATTACAAGTTAAAAACAGTGGATGTCCAAAGGGACCTCGGGGTTCAGGTACATCGATCATTGAAGTGTCACGAACAGGTGCAGAAAATAATCAATAAGGCTAATGGAATGCTGGCCTTTATATCTGGAGGACTGGAGTACAAGGGGGCAGAAGTTATGCTGCAGCTATACAAAACCCTGGGTTAGACCGCACATGGAGTACTGTGAGCAGTTCTGGGCACCGCACCTTCGGAAGGACATATTGGCCTTGGAGGGAGTGCAGCGTAGGTTTACTAGAATGATACCCGGACTTCAAGGGTTAAGTTACGAGGAGAGATTACGCAAATTGGGGTTGTATTCTCTGGAGTTTCGAAGGTTAAGGGGTGATCTGATCGAAGTTTATAAGATATTAAGGGGAATGGATAGGGTGGATAGAGAGAAACTATTTCCGCTGGTTGGGGATTCTAGGAGTAGGGGGCACAGTCTAAAAATTAGAGCCAGACCTTTCAGGAGTGAGATTAGAAAACATTTCTACACACAAAGGGTGGTAGAAGTTTGGAACTCTCTTCCGCAAACGGCAATTGATGCTAGCTCAATTGCTAAATTTAAATCTGACACAGATAGCTTTTTGGCAACCAAAGGTATTAAGGGATATGGGCCAAAGGCAGGTATATGGAGTTAGATCACAGATCAACCATGATCTTACCAAATGGCGGAGCAGGCACGAGGGGCTGAATGGCCTACTCCTGTTCCTAAATTCCATGTAATGTCGCTAGAGTCCTGGGGACAGGTTGGCTGCAGGAGCGTTCTTGGACTAGGGACATGGGGGAAAAGAGAAAATCGAGCTGGTGAAACTCATTCGTAAAAAATCCGAAACAAAGAAAAACACAAAGCATTGGGCAAAACCTTCCTGGAAAAATAACGGCGTGTTATCGGCACACGGTGTTTATTAACGCGCAAATCAGCCGGCAAATTCAGGGGATTAAGAGACACGCCGTGAGTTAGAGTCATAGAGTCATAGAGTTATACAGCACGGATAGAGGCCCTTCGGCCCATCGTGTCCGCGCCGGCCATCAAGCCCTGTCTACTCTAATCCCATATTCCAGCATTTGGTCCATAGCCTTGTATGCTATGGCATTTCAAGTGCGAAACTCCGGAATCTGCCGGCCGATTTACGCCTCTCCGATTGCTTCACACAAACTGCAGCTCGCCCTCAACCTCCCCGTTATTCTTGAAGAACTTGCAGGACTTGCACATTAATTGCCCATTAAACTCACCGCAGAAAGTTAGGGCTCATACTTAATAGCACAAGTAACTTTTTAACGACGTGATAATTGTTCATAAAATGCCAATCAACCTTGGCTGCTCAGATGGGGAACAATTTAAACTGTTGTCTCATTCCTGCAGGTGGAAAATTCTTTTGAGTGTTTAAACATTTCAAATTTAATTTTTTTTTTCTTACTTTTCCTTTCTGCCTTTTTTTCTCTCTCTGTTAATCCAATCTTTCTTTCCCTCTCTATTTTTCTTTCTGTATCTGATTTGACTCGAATTCATCCTATTTCCTTCTCCATTGTTTCCTTAAATCTCATTGGTTAAGGAGATAGACTGACAGTCCCGTTGTTCACTAAGGTCTCAGATGCCCTGATAAGTGGCAAGGAACATTCGCGCCAGGTAATGACCATCTCCAACAAGAGAGAGTCTAACCACCTCCCCTTGACATTCAACGGCATTACCATCGCCGAATCCCCCACCATCAACATCCTGGGGGTCACCATTGGCCAGAAACTTAACTGGACCAGCCTTATAAATACTGTGGCTACAAGAGCAGGTCAGAGGCTGGGTATTCTGCGGCGAGTGACTCACCTCCTGACTCCCCAAAGCCTTTCCACCATCTACAAGGCACAAGTCAGGAGTGTGATGGAATACTCTCCACTTGCCTGGATGAGTGCAGCTCCAACAACACTCAAGAAGCTCGACACCATCCAGGACAAAGCAGCCCGCTTGATTGGCACCCCATCCACCACCATAAACATTCACTCCCTTCACCACCGGCGCACCGTGGCTGCAGTGTGTACCATCCACAGGATGCACTGCAGCAACTCGCCAAGGCTTCTTCGACAGCACCTCCCAAACCCGCGACCTCTACCACCTAGAAGGACAAGGGCAGCAGGCACATGGGAACACCACCTGCACGTTCCCCTCCAAGTCACACACCATCCCGACTTGGAAATATATCGGCCGTTCCTTCATCGTCGCTGGGTCAAAATCCTGGAACTCCCTTCCTAACAGCACTGTGGGAGAACCTTCACCACACGGACTGCAGCGGTTCAAGAAGGCGGCTCACCACCACCTTCTCAAGGGGCGATTAGGGATGGGCAATAAATGCCGGCCTCGCCAGCGACGCCCACATCCCATGAACAAATTTTAAAAAACAGCAAATTACGGCACAAAAAATACTCGAGTCGGAAAAAGTCTAACTAACGGGGCACGTCACGCGACGTCCCACTCCAGCAAGTCACATACGAACTAAGAGCAGGAGTAGGCCATTCGGCCCCCCTCGAGCCTGCTCTGCCATTTGATAAGATCACGGCTGATCGGATTGTGACCTCAAGCCTACTTTCCCGTCGGTCTGCTATAACTAGTCCCGCCCAATGGCCTTGGGACAAGTTGTCCTGTCAGGGCATTGACCTGTCATCTCTCTCAGTGATGCCCGCATTACTCACCACTCCCCACACTAGGTATCCCATAAAGTCCCTCCCTCAACACATGGAAGCATCATCGTCCTGCAGACCTGCTATCGCCTCACTAATACACACCCCTAATTTACGGTACGGCACTATGTCAATGAATTTGACATCTGCTATTAAATTATGAGCTAAACAGTGACTATTATTGTGAACTCAGGCAACCTGGATGTGATACAGAATGGGGTTCCCACGCTCGATATTGCTAATCGAGCCAGCTGAAGATCAGAGGCTAATGGTCCATGAGGGGGAAAATAAACGAGCAGACTTATTTAAGGGATCTTGACGGAAGAGAACTCGTCACACAAACCATTGTGCAAAAAACGTACTGAATCCTCCCTCGGAGGGTGTGCTCAGAGGTATAATTATAGCTCACAATCGGAAGCAGTAATTGCACACTGGGCAAGTCTGATTCGCAGCGGAAAATGTGCTATCAGCTGCTTCCAGTCGCTCAGGAGATTGGAGGCAACGTTTCAGAGATGAATGAAGGGAGTGCCCTTTCGTTCAAGGCTGGTGTCCGTGAACTGAGCAACATCTGCATTTGATGAACAAGTAAATTTGCACAAGTTGTCAATCATTCACCGCCATGTTCAATATTTAACCAGTTCACGGTGCCTACCAGCTCGAGTAAGAAGGAACGAACTTGCATTTATATAGCACCCGATCACCTCCTTGGGACGTCCCAAAGTGCTTCACGTCCGATGAATTACTTTTTTTTTAATTTGAAGCATTGTGTGGGAAAACATGGTCACAAGAAACAGCCAATGGGACAAGTGACTCGTCAATCTACTTTTGGTGGTTAAGGAAGTAATGTTGGCCAGGACACAAGGGAACTATCTCCTCTCCTCCAATAATACCAGGGGAACAGGCCCCAAGAGACCCAATCATCCAGATCATTGATGGATGGATGGATGAAAAGGAGAAAGAGAAAAAAAGATTTGCTTTTATATTGCACCATTCTTGACCTCGGGATGTCCCAAAGCACTTTATAACCAATATATACTTTTGAAGTGTAGTCACTGTTATAACACTGGAAACGCAAGAGCTAACTTGCGCACAGCAAGATCCCACAAACAGCAACGTGACAGCGACCAGATAATCTATTTTTAATGATGTTGGTTGTGGGATAAACATTGGCCAGGAGGCTCTTCCTCGAAATAGCGGCCGTGGGATCTTTTACGTCCACCTGAGAGGGCCTCGGTTTAACGTCCCATCCGAAAGACGGCTCCTCCGGCAGTGCAGCACTCCCTCAGCACTGCAGTGGGAGTGTCGGCCTGGATTATGGGCTCAAGTCCATAGAGTGGGACTCGAACCCACGACCTTCTGACTCAGGAGTACTATCAGGTGGTCCATCCATCCGGACCGCAGATCCTCTCTCTCTCTCTCTCTCTGCTCTTCCCTTCGAGTGGGGAGCCAGCCCACTCAGCCTCGACGTCTAAACACCCCTCGCTGCTTTGCCCAACTTGGGCTCCAAAACGGCCCGTGTGCTCCAAGCCAGACGTTGGATCTCGACCCTTCCCCCTCTTTGACCCTACTTGGTGTCTCTGTGCACAATCAAATCTGACACCTTGCTGGCCACCCAACCCTCAATAGTGTGCACTGCAACCAGACTCACTCCCATGAGAACATAAGAAATAGGAGCAGGAGTAGGCCAATCGGCCCCTCGAGCCTGTCCCTCTTAAATCAGATCCCAAGTGATCTGCCTCCCGCTGTCCCGGCCCCCCTACACTCGCTGGTTTTCCTCCCCTCCCTCCCCCCCCCCACCTTCGTTAAAACAGAGTTCGACTGATCGCTTTTCCCCACTCTCTGACCCCGCCCCCACACACACCGAACACCATAGTCATAGAGTTATACAGCACGGATAGAGGCCCTTCGGCCCATCGTGTCCGCGCCGGCCATCAGCCCTGTCTACTCTAATCCCATATTCCAGCATTTGGTCCGTAGCCTTGTATGCTATGGCATTTCAAGTGCTCATCCAAATGCTTCTTGAATGTTGTGAGGGTTCCTGCCTCCACAACCCTCTCAGGCAGTGAGTTCCAGACTCCAACCACCCTCTGGGTGAAAAAGTTCTTTCTCAAATCCCCTCTAAACCTCCCGCCTTTTACCTTGAATCTATGTCCCCTTGTTATAGAACCCTCAACGAAGGGAAAAAGCTCCTTAGTATCCATCCTATCTGTGCCCCTCATAATTTTGTACACCTCAATCATGTCCCCCCTCAGCCTCCTCTGCTCCAAGGAAAACAAACCCAATCTTCCCAGTCTCTCTTCATAGCTGAAGCGCTCCAGCCCTGGTAACATCCTGGTGAATCTCCTCTGCACCCTCTCCAAAGCGATCACATCCTTCCTGTAGTGTGGCGACCAGAACTGCACACAGTACTCCAGCTGTGGCCTAACCAGTGTTTTATACAGCTCCATCATAACCTCCTTGCTCTTATATTCTATGCCTCGGCTAATAAAGGCAAGTATCCCATATGCCATCCGTAAACTCTCCACCTCCCGCTCCTCTTTAAAAAAAAAAGACGTTCCCGGGAGAAGAGCAGGGGAGTGCTCCCCGGAGTCCGGGGGCCAATAGTTATCCCTCAACCAACAGCTAAAAACAGGTGATCTGGCCATCATCCGCTGGTTTTGCCAGATCGTCCGTTCAGAGGGACGCGAGTGACGTAAACCAACCCCGGTGCTTTGCTAACCGACGTCGCTACTTTTAATTATTTGTGAATGGAGAGTTGCTCGTTGTGGGATCTTGCTGTGCGCAAATTGGCTGCCGCCTTTTCCTACATCACAACGGTGACCGCACCTCAAGAAGCACTTCATCGGCTGTCAAGCCCGTCGGGACGTCCTGAAGGTGGCGAAAGGCACGGTCTAAAAACGCCAGTCTTTCTCTCTCTCTCTCTCTCTCTCTCTCTCGTTCCTGCGAAGAGCCTGGCGACATTTTTCTGCTCGCTAGGATTCCCAAACTACCCGTGACCTTCTGCCGTAAGGGTGACCTGTGGGTGTCCGCGTGTTTCAAAAATGCGAAATCTCCAGGGCGACTATTTCGTATTTTAAATTTTTAAGAACGTCACTAAATTAAGTTAAAATTTAAAATAATTAAACACCAAACATTAACGTTAAGTTTCAACCAATTGCAAAAGCAGCCGGATGGAAACGATACAATAATTGACGGTAGACTGCTGATATTCGGGGGCTGAATGGAATGCAGTTTTAATTTGCTGCTCACAGTTAATTACACTGTTTAAACTTTGTTTATCACCTAACCGGGACATCCCCTTGGAGAATTTGAATTCAGTTTACCAAATCTGGAAATAAAAAGCTGGGGAAAGTAAACGTGATCCTGAAACAGTCGGATTGTTGTAAAAACCCAGCTGGTTCACTGATGTCCCTTTGGGGAAGGAGACCTGCCGTCCTTTCCCCGGTCTGGGACGATATCTGGCTCCAGCCCCCACACCGCACGTGGTTGACTCTTAACTGCCCCTCTGGAGTGGCTGAGTGAGACACTCAGATGTACATCTACCCCGACACAGGGCAACCAGGGATGGGCAATAAATGCCGGAGAGAGACACACAGACACAGAGAGAGAGACAGAGAGAGAGAGAGAGACACACACAGACACAGAGAGAGAGAGAGAGAGAGAGACACACAGACACAGAGAGAGAGAGACAGAGAGAGAGAGACACAGACACAGAGAGAGAGAGAGAGAGAGAGACACACACAGACACAGAGAGAGAGACAGAGAGAGAGAGAGACACAGACAGAGAGAGAGAGAGAGAGAGACACACACAGACACAGAGAGAGAGAGAGAGAGAGACACACACAGACACAGAGAGAGAGAGAGAGACACACACAGACACAGAGAGAGAGAGAGAGAGAGAGACACACACAGACACAGAGAGAGAGAGAGAGAGAGACACACACAGACACAGAGAGAGAGACAGAGAGAGAGAGAGAGACACAGAGAGAGAGAGAGAGAGACACACACACAGACACAGGGAGGGAGGGACAGACAGACAGAGAGAGGGAGAGACAC
>NC_090336.1:71805280-71897780 GCF_035084215.1 Heptranchias perlo | reverse complement strand
GGGTGCCGTCCTCTCAGGCGGGCGTAAAAGGTCCCACAGCGCTGTTTGAAGACGAGCAGGGGAGTCCTGGCCAATATTTATCCCTCAACGAGATTAGCTGGTAATTTATCTCGTTGCGGTTTGCGGGATCTTGCTGTGCGCAAAACTGGCTGCTGCGTTTCCCTGCAGTGACTCAACATCAAAGGTGCCGTCAAGCACTTTGGACGTCCTGAGGTCGTGAAAGGCATCACATAAATACAAGCTCGCTCTTACTTCGCCTGAAGATTGACGGTTTGTGCCGATCTGTTTCGGACCGAGCCAGCATGACTCATCCCTTTGAATCTCCCTCTCTCCCAACGCGGAACAGGAGGCCGAGGATCCCGTGACACACCCTTGCAACCGGGAAAAACATCGCACAGCTGCAAACTCCACATCTGACTTCAGGCACTGCGAATCGTTGCTTTTAAAAAAAAAGAAAAGAGCCACTTGACGAATGCCTTCTCTAACCACAGCTCACAAGCAAAGGCAAACCTTTCGCTGCTGCGTTATGGTCAAAACACCTCCCTCCCCTCAAAAAAAAAATCACATATTTCGCGAGCGGCGTCTCGAATCGGAGAACGGTGCGAGAGAGGTGCAGCAGGTCCCCGTTTAAGAGAACTTTTGCAGGAGGTATTGGATACTCCCTGTCCCTTCTGTCCTTACCTTGACCAACGCCTCCCCCCACACGTGTTCATGGGGAAAGACGGGCCATTCCTTCCCCCAGGAGGGAGGTGCCCCATAGTGCATAGCTTTACAGAGTGAACCATCAGAGGGAGGGGCCTGATCTCACCATATCCTTCACTCTCAGTCTTTGCACATGCCCAAAGACAAAGTGGGAGTGGCTGACTTCTGAATCGGAGCAAAGCTACTCAAACCGAGGGAGCGTAGAATCGGTGTTTAGTTTTGAAGGGGTTTTATTTTGGTTCGCGGTGGTTCAGTTTTCCACCTTCGATGGCTTCGTGCCAGTCCCCGGGGGTGTATCATATTGAAATTTTTTAAAACTCGCATTTCTATTGGGTCTTTCACCACCTCAGGACGTCCCGGCCAATGAAGTACCTTTTTGACGTGCGGTCACTGTTGTCATGTGGGAAACGCAGAAGTTTGCGCACAGCAAGATCCCAGCTCGTGCCTGTGCCTGTCCCAAAGTGACGTTTGTTGAGGGCCAATATTGGCCCAAGGTACCCAGGAGGGGGTAGCGGGGGGGTGCGGGGAACTCCCCTGCTCTTCTTCAAAATGGTGGCCGTGGGATCTTTTTACGTCCACTTAAGAGGGCACCCCTGACAGTGCAGCACTCAGCTCAGTGGGCAGCACTCTCCCTCCGAGTCAGAAGGTCGTGGGTTTAAGTCTCACTCCGGAGACTCGAGCGCAAAATCCAGGCCGACACTCCCGGCGCCAGTACTGAGGGAGCGCCGCACTGTCGGAGGTGCCGTCTTTCGGAGGAGACGTTAAACCGAGGCCCCGTCTACGCTCTCAGGTGGACGTAAAAGATCCCATGGCACGATATCGAAGAAGAGCAGGGGGGTTCTTCCCGGTGTCCTGGCCAATATTTATCCCTCAACCAACATCGCGAAAACAGATAATTTGGTCATCTATCTCATTGTTGTTTGTGGGATCTTGCTGTGCGCAAATTGGCTACCGCATTTCCCTACATTTAGAAGGTTCACTCGGTTAATCCCGGGGATGAGGGGGCGGACATATGAGGAGAGGTTGAGTAGATTGGGACTCTACTCATTGGAGTTCAGAAGAATGAGAGGCGATCTTATTGAAACATATAAGATTGTGAAGGGGCTTGATCGGGTGGATGCGGTAAGGATGTTCCCAAGGATGGGTGAAACTAGAACTAGGGGGGCATAATCTTAGAATAAGGGGCTGCTCTTTCAAAACTGAGATGAGGAGAAACTTCTTCACTCAGAGGGTAGTAGGTCTGTGGAATTTGCTGCCCCAGGAAGCTGTGGAAGCTACATCATTAAATAAATTTAAAACAGAAATAGACAGTTTCCTAGAAGTAAAGGGAATTAGGGGTTACGGGGAGCGGGCAGGAAATTGGACATGAATTTAGATTTGAGGTCAGGATCAGATCAGCCATGATCTTATTGAATGGCGGAGCAGGCTCGAGGGGCAGATTGGCCGACTCCTGCTCCTATTTCTTATGTTCTTATTACAACAGTGACTCCACGTCAAAATTACTCCATTGGTTGTAAAGTGCTTTGGGACGTCCTGAGGTTGTGGGAAGTGTAATATAAAAGCAAGTTCTCTCTTCAAGGTTAGGATAACTTAATATTGATTAGAAGTACAGAGACATCTGGATACAGTAGCCCTGTGGTTACGATACTGGACCAGGAACCCAGAGGCCGAGAGTACGACTCTAGCACGGCCAGTTGTGAAACTGAATTTAATAAAACCTGTAATTTCTTGCATGGCACAAAAAGATGTCAGACTGTTGTAAATCACCCAACCGGTTCACTGAGGTCCTTCAAGGAAGGAATCCTCCCACATTCACCCGGCCTGGCCTACAGTGCACACTGTATCGTTGACTCTGAATGCCCTCTGAAGTGGTCACGGTCAGCCACCCAAGTGCGAGCAATCACTGCGACGGTCAGTAATACCAGCATGTTCAGTTCCATTCGCAACCCCTCAAATAATGCAGCAGTCCGAGCCCGCATGCAGCAAGACCTGGACAACATCCAGGCTTGGGCTGATAAGTGCCAGGCAATGACCATCTCCAACAAGAGAGAGTCCAACCGCCTCCCCTTGACATTCAACGGCATTACCATCGCCGAATCCCCCACCATCATCATCCTGGGGGTCACCATTGACCAGAAACTTAACTGGACCAGCCTTTATAAATACTGTGGCTACAAGAGCAGGTCAGAGGCTGGGTATTCTGCGGCGAGTGACTCACCTCCTGACTCCCCAAAGCCTTTCCACCATCTACAAGGCACAAGTCAGGAGTGTGATGGAATACTCTCCACTTGCCTGGATGAGTGCAGCTCCAACAACACTCAAGAAGCTCGACACCATCCAAGATAAAGCAGCCCGCTTGATTGGCACCCCATCCACCACCCTAAACATTCACTCCCTTCACCACCGGCGCACAGTGGCTGCAGTGTGTACCATCCACAGGATGCACTGCAGCAACTCGCCAAGGCTTCTTCGACAGCACCTCCCAAACCCGCGACCTCTACCACCTAGAAGGACAAGAGCAGCAGGCGCATGGGAACAACACCACCTGCACGTTCCCCTCCAAGTCACACACCATCCCGACTTGGAAATATATCGCCGTTCCTTCATCATCGCTGGGTCAAAATCCTGGAACTCCCTTCCTAACAGCACTGTGGGAGAACCGTCACCACACGGACTGCAGCGGTTCAAGAAGGCGGCTCACCACCACCTTCTCAAGGGGGCAATTAGGGATGGGCAATAAATGCCGGCCTCGCCAGCGACGCCCACATCCCATGAACGAATTTTTTAAAAATGGGAACACCATCGCCGATAGGGCCATAAAGAGACGGTGATTAACGTAGCCAAGCCAGCATCACCCACATGGCAATGAATACGAGAGAATTAATAACTGCATCACGTAACATGAGATGAACAACATGCACACTTGTGAGATCTGATTTCAATTGGAGTGGGGGAATCTTGGAGCGGGTACAGAGGAGATTTGCCAGAATGGTAGCAGGGATGAGGGACTTCAGTTACGTGGAGAGACTGGAGAAGCTGGGATTGTTCTCCTCAGAGCAGAGAAGGTGAAGGGGGAGATTTAACAGAGGGGTTCGAAATCATGAAGGGGTTTGATCGAGTGAATAAGGACCAACTTTCCACTGGCAGCAGGGTCGGTAACCAGAAGACGCACAGATTTAAGACAATTGGCAAAAGAACCAGAGGGGGAGATGAGAATTCTTTCTTACGCGGCAAGTTGTGATGATCTGGAACGCGCTGCCTGAAAGGGCGGTGGAAGCAGATTCAAAAATAAACTTTCAAAAGGGAATTGGATAAATACTTGAAAAGGAAAAATTTACAGGGCTGCGGGCAAAGGGCAGGGCGAGTGGGACTAGCTGTTTCAAAGAGCTGGCACAGGCACGATGGGCCGAATAGCCTCCTTCTGTGCTGTGTGATTCTATGCGAGGATCTGAAAGTGTTTTTTTTAACATCTGCAATAATTAAATACAGAAACGGCAGAGTGCCTTCGTCCTATTATGTTTTGTAACTCTCAGCAGACCAAAATATGTGACACTTAATCTGGTAATTATTAGATAGATGCTGTGTTGTGTGACCTCCGCATTCCAGCAATTTACTCACAGCCGGATTCCATGGCACGGTCCCCCTTTTGCAAGCTTTCAACGTCCTCGGAAATATTTCAAATCTTTTGTGGCCGAGCAGGGAATTTAAAACAAGCCACCCAACCCCACAGACCCACCCCCCGATCCGCAGCCTGCCTTTGAACTAACCGGCGTGCCATTCGTGTGATGTGGAGGGACGAAATACCAGAGAGGGTTCTCGGCCGAGATACAGGGTGGGCAATTCAACCGTTGTGCCACGGCAGATTCAACGTCGGCACGAGAGGTGTGGTGTTCTCTGGCACGGAAACACGACCAGAATACATTGGCAGGAAACGCAGGATGGAGCTCTGAATGGCGTTCACAGAATCATCGAAAGGTCACAGCACCGGAGGAGGCCATTTGGCCCGTAGAGTCCGTGCCGGCTCTCTGCAAGAGCAATCCAGCTGGGTCCACTCGCCCGTCCCTATCCCCCGTGGCCCTGCAGATTTTTTTTCCTTTCAAGTATCTGACCATCTTGAAGGCCATGATTGAATCTGCCTCCGCCACTCCCCTCGGGCAGTGCATTCCAGATCCTAACCACTCGCTGTGTGAGAAAGTTTTTCCTCATGTCGCCTTTGGTTCTTTTGCCAATCACCTTAAATCTACGTCCTCTTATTCTTGACCCTTCTGCCAATGGGAACGGTTTCTCTCCATCCACTCTGTCCAGACCCTTCATGATTTTGAACACCTCGATCAAATCTCCTCTCAACCTTCTCTGTTCCGAGGAGAACAACCCCAGCTTCTCCAGTCTATCCACGTAACTGAAGTCCCTCGTCCCTGGAATCATTCTAGTAAATCTCTTCTGCACCCATTCATAGAATCATAGAAAGTTACGGCACAGAAGGAGGCCATTCTGCCCATCGGGTCCGTGCTGGCCGAAAAAGAGCTATCCAACTTAATCCCGCTTTCCAGCACTTGGTCCGTAGCCCTGTAGGTTTCGGCACTTCAAGTGCACATCCAGGTATTTTGTAAATGAGTTGAGGGTTTCTGCCTCTACCACCCTTTCAGGCAGTGAGTTCCAGACCCCCACCACCCTCTGGGTGAAAAAATTTCTCCTCAGCTCCCCTCTAATCCTTCTACCAATTACTTTAAATCTATGCCCCCTGGTCACTGACCCCTCTGCTGAGGGAAATATGCCCTCTCTATCCACTCTATCTCAGCCCCTCATAATTTTATACACCTCAATTAAATCTCCCTTCCGCCTCCTTTGTTCCAAAGAAAACAACCCCAGCCTATCCAATCTTTCCTCATAGCTAAAATTCTCCAGCCCTGGCAACATCCTCGTAAATCTCCTCTGCACCCTCTCTAGTGCAATCACATTTTTCCTGTAATGTGGTGACCAGAACTGTACACAGTACTCAAGCTGTGGCCCAACCAATGTTTTGTACAGTTCGAGCATAACCTCCCTGCTCTTATATTCTATGCCTCGGCTAATAAAGGAAAGTATCCCGTATGCCTTTTTAACCACCTTATCTACATGCCCTGCTACCTTCAGGGATCTGTGGACATGCACTCCAAGGTCCCTCTGTTCCTCTGCACCTCTCAGTATCCTCCCATTTATTGTGTCCTCCCTTGTCTTGTTTGCTCTCCCCAAATGCATTACCTCACACTTCTCTGGATTGAATTCCATTTGACACTTTTCTGCCCACCTGACCAGTCCGTTGATATCTTCCTGCAGTATACAGCTTTCCTCCTCACCATCAACCACACGGCCAATTTTTGTATCATCTGCAAACTTCTTGATCAAGCCCCCCCACATTCAAGTCCAAATCATTAATATATACCACAAAAAGCAAGGGACCCAGTACTGACCCCACTGGAAACAGCCTTCCAGTCGCAAAAACACCCATCTTTCTAAGGCCTTCACATCCTTCCTAAAGTGCGGTGCCCAGAACTGGACACAATACTCCAGTTGAGGCCGAACCAGGGGTTTATAAAGGTTCATCATGGCTTCCTTGCTTTTGTACTCTATGCCTCTATTTATAAAGGCCAGGTTCCCGTATGTTTTTCTAACCGCTTTCTCAACCTGCCCTGCCACCTTCAACGATTTGCGTACGTCGACCCCGAGGTCTCTGTTCCTGTACCCCTTTTAGGATTGTGCCCTCTAGTTTATATTGCCCCTCCTCAATCTTCCGACCGAATTGTATCACCTTGCATTTTCCACCGAGATAGGATTTTGCTATCCGATGTAGTGTCAGCCTAGTTCAATGGTAGCACCTTCACCTCTCGGTCAGAAGGTCCTCAGGAAGGATATATTGGCCTTGGAGGGGGTGCAGCGCAGGTTCACCAGAATGGTACCAGGGCTTAGAGGGTTAAATTATGAGGACAGGTTGCACAGACTAGTCCTGTATTCCCTCGAGTATAGAAGATTAAGGGGTGATCTAATCGAGGTGTTTAAGATGATTAAAGGATTTGATAGAGTAGATAGAGAGAAACTATTTCCTCTGGTGGGGGGAGTCCAGAACAAGGGGGCATAACCTTAAAATTAGAGCCAGGCCGTTCAGGGGCGATGTCAGGAAGCACTTCTTCACACAAAGGGGAGTGGAAATCTGGAACTCTCTCCCTCCAAAAAGGCCATTGAGGCTGGGGGTCAATTGAAAGTTTCAAAACTGAGATTGATAGATTTTTGTTAGTCAAGGGTACTAAGGGTTACGGAACCAAGGCGGTTAAATGGAGTTAAGATACAGATCGGCCATGATCTAAGTGAATGGCAGAACAGCCTCGAAGGGCTGAATGGCCTCCTCCTGTTCTTTTGATGCGGAGTGGAGGTAGCGAAGGTGAAAAGGTCAGTGGCTGAGCCACCACGCCACCCAGATCGTAGAAAACAGGAGCAGGAGTAGGCCACTCGGCCCCTCGAGCCTGCCCCACCATTCAACACGATCGTGGCTGATCCTCCATCTCAATACCATATTCCCGCTCTCTCCCCATCTTAATTTCTAAATAAAGACACGGGGATAAAATATTCCAGCACTTATTGTCCTGTTAGGGCAGATACCAGCATCAGTGCATTTAAGAACATAAGAACATAAGAAATAGGAGCAGGAGTAGGCCAATCGGCCCCTCGAGCCTGCTCCGCCATTCAATAAGATCATGGCTGATCTGATCCGAACCTCAAATCTAAATTCATATCCAATTTCCTGCCCGCTCCCCGTAACCCCTAATTCCCTTTACTTCCAGGAAACTGTCTATTTCTGTTTTAAATTTATTTCATGATGTAGCTTCCACAGCTTCCTGGGGCAGCAAATTCCACAGACTTACTACCCTCTGAGTGAAGAAGTTTCTCCTCATCTCAGTTTTGAAAGAGCAGCCCCTTATTCTAAGATTATGCCCCCTAGTTCTAGTTTCACCCATCCTTGGGAACATCCTTACCGCATCCACCCGATCAAGCCCCTTCACAATCTTATATGTTTCAATAAGATCGCCTCTCATTCTTCTGAACTCCAATGAGTAGAGTCCCAATCTACTCAACCTCTCCTCATATGTCCGCCCCCTCATCCCCGGGATTAACCGAGTGAACCTTCTTTGTACTGCCTCGAGAGCAAGTATGTCTTTTCTTAAGTATGGACACCAAAACTGTATGCAGTATTCCAGGTGCGGTCTCACCAATACCTTATATAACTGCAGCAATACCTCCCTGTTTTTATATTCTATCCCCCTAGCAATAAAAGCCAACATTCCGTTGGCCTTCTTGATCACCTGCTGCACCTGCATACTAACTTTTTGATTTTCTTGCACTCGGACCCCCAGATCCCTTTGTACTTTCCAGTTTCTCGCCATTAAGGTAATAACTTGCTCTCTGATTTTTCCTGCCAAAGCGCATAACCTCACATTTTCCAATATTGTATTGCATCTGCCAAATTTAACATGACTTGTATTTAAAATGGTGCCTTTAACGTAATAGAACAGCCCATAAAAAGGTGAAAATAAGCCAATGGGGTGGTGGGGAAAGATTAGTGGAGGTGACTGAAGGGGAAATCAAAAGGGACTGGATTTTGAATGTGTCCAGGAGTGGACCTTGGGTTAAATGAACTCATAAAGAGAGGCAGTCAAAATCTGTTCGTTTATACAAACAAGTTTCTGAAAATAATCATGCTAATTAGCACTTCCCGGTGATTAGTTACTAATCTGCTCTTAAATCGGTGCTTCCCATGAAATGATACGGAGAGGCCGTTTGGCAGAATTTCGCAAAAAGAGAAAAAAACCAAATAAGGTTCGCTCGGTTGATTTCGGGCATGGAAGGGTTGTCCTATGAGGAAAGACTGAACAGGTTGGGTCTATACTCATTGGAGTTTAGAAGAACGAGAGGAGATCTTATTGAAACATGCAAGATTCTGAGGGGACTCGATAGGGTCGATGCTGAGAGGATGTTACCCCTCATGGGGGAATCTAAAACTAGGAGGCATAGTCTCAGAATAAGGGATCGCCCGTTTAAGATGGAAATGAGGAGGAATTTCTTCTCCCAGAGGGTCGTGAATCTTTGGAATTGTTTACCCCAAAAAGCTGTGGAGGCTGAGTCATTGAATACATTCAAGGCTGAGTGAGACACATTTTGGATCAGCGAGGGAGTCAAAGGATATGGGGAAAGGGCGGGGAAAGTGGAGTTGAGGTAAAAATCAGATCAGCCGTGATCTCAACGAATGGCGGAGCAGGCTCGAGGGGCCGAATGGCCTACTCCTCACTCTTATGGTCTTATAAGGAAGAAAGAGCTCGCAATCGTACAGCATTTCACATCGTCATGGGCGTCCCCAAAGCACTTCACAGTCAACAAATTACTTTTGAAGTGTAGTCACTGCTGTTATGTAAGCAACTATGCCAGTCAATTTGTCCACAAAATGGGAACAGGAGGAGGCCATTCTGCCCCTCGAGCCTGTACCACCGTTCAGTTAGATCATGGCTGATCTGCACCTCAACTCCCTTGACTCGTCTTTGCTCCACATCCCTCGATACCCTCACCCAACAAGAATCTGTCGATCTCAGTCTTGAAGATTTCAAATGTTGACGTAGCCTTTTTGGGGGGAGAGAGTTCCAGATTTCCACTGTCCAGCGACACCCCCAGGGAATGTTGGACAGCCCCTGTGAATTCCTGCCTGCCTATCGAAACTCTTGCGGCCTTTGCCAAAGAGATGCTGAAGTTTTGCCCAGGTCTGTACAGTTCTCGGAACAAATTCACTGTTAGACCACAACAATAACAACAAATTGCATTTAGATAGCGCCTCTAACGTAGTAAAACATCAGGCAAAGAGATAGGTTTTAAAGAACGTCTTCAAGGAGGAGAGAGAGAGAGAGAGAGTTAGAGAGGCGGAGAGGTTTAGGGAGGGAATTCCAGAGCTGAAGGCACGGCCGCCAATGGTGGAGCGATTAAAATCAGGGATGCGCAAGAGGCCAGAATTGGAGGAGCGCAGAGATCTCGGGAGGGTTGTCGGGCTGGAGGAGGTTACAGAGATAGGGAGGGGGCGAGGGCCATGGAGGGATTTGAACACAGGGAAAAGAATTTTAAAATCGAGGCGTTCCCGGACCGGGAGCCAATGTGGGTCAGCGAGCGCAGGGGGGGTGATGGGTGAACGGGACTCGGTGCGAGTTAGGACTCGGGGGCAGCAGAGTTTTGGAGGAACTCAAGTTTACGGAGGGTGGAAGATGGGAGGCCGGCCAGGAGAGCATTGGATTTGTCAAGTCTAGAGGTAACATAGACATAGATGAGGGTTTCAGCAGCAGATGAGCTGAGGCAGGGGCGGAGACGGGCGATGTTACGGAGGTGGAAGTAGGCGGTCTTGGTGATGGAGCGGATTTGTGGTCGGAAGCTCATCTCAGGGTCAAATAGGAGGCCACGGTTGCCAACGGCCTGGCAGACAGTGGTCAGGGAGAGGGATGGAGTCGGTGGCGAGGGAATGGAGTTTGTGGCGGGGATCGAAGTCAATGGCTTCGGTCTTCCCAATAGGGTGCATCCGCGAGGCCGAGAACTACGTGGGTAGCACGTTTCTGGAAGTGGTCACCCCGCAGCTTAAGACAGTGCAGGCAGAGAGGCAATGGGTGACCGCCAGACAGAGAAGGAGGACCAGGCAGGTAGTGCAGGAGTCCCCCGAAGGCATCTCACACTGCAACCAGTATTCAGTTCTGAATACTGGTGAGAGGGGGTCCCTCTGGGGAGAGCAGCCAGAGCCAAAACCTTAGCACCATGGGTGGCTCAGCTGTACTGGGTGGAAGGGAGGAGAAAGGTCAGGAGAGCAACAGTGATAGGAGATCAGACAGGCGTTTCTGCGGCCGCAGACGTGATTCCAAGATGATATGTTGCCTCCCTGGTGCCAGGGTCGAGGATGTCACTGAGCGGCTGCAGAAGACTCTGGAGGGGGAGGGCGAACAGCCAGAGGTCGTGGTCCATATTGGTACCAACGACATTGGTAGAAAGAGGGATGGGGTCCTGCAGGCAGATCTTAAGGAGTTAGGAAAGAGATTAAGAATCAGGACCTCAAAGGTAGTAATCTCCAGATTACTCCCGGTGCCACGTGCTAGCGAGTATAGAAATAGGAGGAGAGAGCAGATGAATGCGTGGCTGGAGAGATGGTGCAGGAGGGAGGGCTTCAGATTCCTGGGGCATTGGGACCGGTTCTGGGGGAGGTGGGACCTGTACAAGCCAGACGGGTTGCACCTCAACAGAGCCGGGACCAATATCCTCGCGGGGAGGTTCACTCGTTCTGTGGGGGAGGGGTTTAAACTAACTTGGCAGGGGGATGGGCACCAGGATGTAGCATTGGAAAGAAGAAACAAGGTGTACAAAGGATTGGGAGAGACCCCAGATAGCACTAGAGTAAGAAATAGTACATTACTAGGTGGGATCAGACTAAGAGAGAATACAAGAAGGTCTAAGATAGGTTTGCAGTGCATGTGTGTAAACACACAAAGCCTGGTAAACAAGGTCGGTGAGCTGCAGACGCAAATAGCCACATGGGAATACGATGTCGTGACGATAACGGAGACCTGGCTCAAAAAAAGGTCAGGATTGGAGACTAAATATTCCTGGATATGAGATGTTCAGGAAAGATAGGGAAGGAAAGATGAGGTGGGAGGGGTGGCAGTATTGATTAAGGAGAATATTGCATTGCTGGAGAGAGAGGATGTCCTGGAGGGGTCAAGGACAGAATCTATTTGGTTGGAGTTAAGAAACAATAGAGGCGCCATTACACTACTGGGTGAATTCTATAGGCCACCAACTAGTGGGAAGGAGATAGAGGAGAAAATTTGCAGGGAAATTAAAGAGAGGTGCAAGAGCCATAGAGCAGTGATCATGGGGGACTTCAACTATCCTAATATAGACTGGGACAGTAATAATATAAGGGGCAAAGAGGGGGAGGAATTTTTGAAGTGTGTTCAGGAGAACTTTCTTGACCAGTACGTTTCTGGCCCAACGAGGAAGGAGGCATTGCTGGACTTGGTACTGGGGAATGAGGCGGGCGAAGTGGAGCAAGTGTCAGTGGGGGAGCATTTAGGGAACAACGATCACAGTATCATAAGGTTTAGAATAGCTATGGAAAAGGACACGGACCACTCTAAAATAAAAATACTCAATTGGAGGAGGGCCAATTTCAGTGGGATGAGAATGGATCTGTCCCGGGTAAATTGGAATCAAAGACTGGCAGGGAAAACTGTAATTGGACAATGGGCGGCCTTTAAGGAGGAGATGGTTCGGGTACAGACTAGGCACATTCCCACGAGGGGGAAAGGGGTAACTAAAGCCAGAGCTCCCTGGATGACGAAAGAGATAGTGAGTAAGATGAAGCAGAAAAAAGGGGGCGTATGACAGATGTCAGGTTGATAACACAAGTGAGAACCAGGCTGAATATAGAAAGTTCAGAGGGGAAGTGAAAAAGGAAATAAGAGGGGCAAAGAGAGAGTATGAGAGTAGACTGGCAGCCAACATAAAAGAGAATCCAAAAGTCTTCTACAGGCAGTAAACAGTAAACGGGTAGTAGGAGGAGGGGTGGGGCCGATTAGGGACCATAAAGGAGATCTACTCATGGAGGCAGAGGGCATGGCCGAGGTGCTAAATGAGTACTTTGCACCTGTCTTTACCAAGGAAGAAGATGCTGCCAGAGTCTCAGGAAAAGAGGAGGTAGTTGAGATACTGGATGGGCTAAAAATTGATAAAAGGCTAGCTGTACTTAAAGTAGATAAGTCACCCGGTCCGGATGGGATGCATCCTAGGTTGCTGAGGGATGTAAGGGTGGAAATTGCGGAGGTACTGGCCATAATCTTCCAAACATCCTTAGATACAGGGGCGGTGCCAGAGGACTGGAGAATTGCAAATGTTACACCCTTGTTCAAAAAAGGGTGTAAGGATAAACCCAGCAACTACAGGCCAATCAGTTTAACCTCGGTGATGGGGAAACTTTTGGAAACAATAATCAGAGACAGAATTAGCAGTCACTTGGATTGATCAGGGAAAGCCAGCACGGATTTGTTAAAGGCAAATCGTGTTTAACTAACCTGATAGAGTTTTTTGATGAAGTAACAGAGGGTCGATGAGGACAATGCGGTTGATGTTGTGTATATGGACTTCCGAAAGGCGTTTGATAAAGTGCCTCATAATAGGCTTGTCATCAAGATTACGGCCCATGGAATAAAGGGGGCAGTAGCAACATGGATACAGAATTGACCAAGTGACAGGAAGCAGAGAGTAGTGGTGAACGGTTGTTTTTCGGACTGGAGGGAGGCGTACAGTGGTGTTCCCCAGGGGTCAGTGCTGGGACCACTGCTTTCCTTGACATATATTAATGACTTGGACTGGGATGTACAGGTCACAATTTCAACATTTGCAGATGACACAAAACTTGGAAGTGTAGTGAACAGTGAGGAGGATAGTGATAGACTTCAAGAGGATATAGACGGGCTGGTGGAATGGGCGGACACGTGGCAGATGAAATTTAACACAGAAAAATGCGAAATGATACATTTCGGTAGGAAGAATGAGGAGAGGCAATATAAACTAGAGGGCGCAACTCTAAAAGGGGTACAGGAACAGAGAGACCTGGGGGTAAATGTGCACAAATCGTTGAAGGTGACAGGGCAGGTTGAGAAAGCGGTTAAAAAAGCATACGGGATCCTGGGCTTTATAAATAGAGGCATAGAGTACAAAAGCAAGGTGGTTATGGTGAACCTTTATAAAACACTGGTTCGGCCACAACTGGAGTATTATCTATGCCCCTCATTATTTTATAGACTTCTATAAGATCACCCCTAAACCGCCTACTCTCCAGGGAAAAAAGTCTCAGTCTATCCAACCTCTCCCAATAAGTCAAACCATCAAGTCCCGGTAGCATCCTAGTAAATCTTTTCTGCACTCTTTCTAGTTTAATAATATCCTTTCTATAATAGGGTGACCAGAACTGTACACAGTATTCCAAGTGTGGCCTTACTAATGTCTTGTACAACTTCAACAAGACATCCCAACTCCTGTATTCAATGTTCTGACCAATGAAACCAAGCATGCTGAATGCCTTCTTCACCACCCTATCCACCTGTGACTCCACTTTCAAGGAGCTATGAATCTGTACTCCTGGATCTCTTTGTTCTATAACTCTCCCCAACGCCCTACCATTAACGGAGTAGGTCCTGGCCCGATTCGATCTACCAAAATGCATCACCTCACATTTATCTAAATTAAACTCCATCTGCCATTCATCGGCCCACTGGCCCAATTTATCAAGATCCCGTTGCAATCCTAGATAACCTTCTTCACTGTCCACAATGCCACCAATCTTGGTGTCATCTGCAAACTTACTAACCATGGCTACAGTTGGATCAATAAGAACGGAACCAGGCGAGGGCAGTCCCACCCCAGCTGGATGAGGCAAGTCACTTAAGATGCCATTGCTGACTTTGATAAGGGCCGTTTCAGTGCTGTGTAGGAGGCGGAATCCTGATTGGAAGGATTCAAACTTGGAGTGGTGGTAAAAGGTGGGATGGATTTGTAAACACTACGAATATTAGCAAAATGCATAACCATGCCGGAGTAAAATTCCACAGGGGTAAATCGAATGCAGCAACAATCATAGAATCATACAGCACAGAAGGAGGCCGCCATTCGGCCCATCGTGCCTGTGCTGGCTCTTTGAAAGAGCTATCCAATTAGTCCCACTCCCCCTGCTCTTTCCCCATGGCCCTGCAAAATTTTTCCTTTTCAAATATATATCCAATTCCCTTTTTCCGACCACGTATCGACATCCCTGTGTGTTGAAAACCGAGATCGATGGCCCTAAATTTCAGTTTTAACCATTTCAGAATTGAATCAGCCTTCAAATTTCTGCCACAACTTGATTCCCCTGTTTCTTTGTTAAAAAGAGAGAGAAAGCCGTTTTCGTGTTCGTTGAAATATTTTCTGTCACCTGGACCACAAATCACTCCCAGCCCCCGATACGTCCATGAAATCCCCTCGTGAGAGAGAATCTTCACTGCCGAGAGGGGATTTCTCATTTGTACCGACTGCGATCAAATCGAAGGGATTTCACCCAGTGACTCTCGTTTAAGCCGGCAAGCCTGAACGCAACAGGATTGCCTCCCAGATTTTCCCCTTCCTCATCCAGATGTCTAGACAAGCCCCCTTCCCACAGGATCCAAACTCAGCTCCTTCCAGGTGAGAGTTAATCCCTTCTTCCGTGCGTGTTTCAGATCTGCCCTTTCACCCGAGGGAGTTTCCAGCTTTCACCACAGTTCTGCTGCCCCACCCCACTTGCAGGACGATACATGCCCCTGAACAATGAAACAAACCTTCCTTCCTTTGCAGGAGCTGCTCAGATCGCCCCTGGGCTCCTGTACCACGGTGGTGAGCCTCGGGATGCCTGGCAGTGAGGTTTGTGCTCAGATCTGCGACACACTCGGATCAAATTGCTCCCTGCACTATTTTAACGTTGGCTGAAAACATCTTTGACTAGCTCCTGGACGAGTTTCGATCGCCAAAGGAGGTCGGAGTGGAATTTCCCAGATATTTACTCCCCGTCCCCCCAAATTGGCTGGGGGGTTTTAGCCTCTTCCAGGAGATCACACAGTGTGGGTTAGGGAGTGCATATATTGCGATACACAGGTATCCCGATTGTGTGAGACAGGCTGGATGGACCAGAGGGTCCATCAGTGTTTGTATGTTCGTAATTTAAATAGAATCATAGAAGTTTACAACATGGAAACAGGCCCTTCGGCCCAACATGTCCATGTCGCCCAGTTTATACCACTAAGCTAGTCCCAATTGCCTGCACTTGGCCCATATCCCTCTATACCCATCTTACCCATGTAACTGTCCAAATGCTTTTTAAAAGACAAAATTGTACCCGCCTCTACTACTGCCTCTGGCAGCTCGTTCCAGACACTCACCACCCTTTGAGTGAAAAAATTGCCCCTCTGAACCCTTTTGTATCTCTCCCCTCTCACCTTAAATCTATGCCCCCTCGTTATAGACTCCCCTACCTTTGGGAAAAGATTTTGACTATCTACCTTATCCATGCCCCTCATTATTTTATAGACTTCTATAAGATCACCCCTTAACCTCCTACTCTCCAGGGAAAAAAGTCTCAGTCTATCCAACCTCTCCCTATAAGTCAAACCATCAAGTCCCGGTAGCATCCTAGTAAATCTTTTCCGTACTCTTTCTAGTTTAATAATATCCTTTCTATAATAGGGTGACCAGAACTGTACACAGTATTCCAAGTGTGACCTTGCACCTCCATTCAAATAACGGGGAGTGGAATTCGATAGATGGGCATCAAACATTCATACGTCAACATCGCCAACTATTGTATCCAAGCATTAGAGTACCTTGAACTTTATACAAACTCTTTGTCTAAAATATATTCCTACCTGCAAAACCTTACTTCCCGTCGTTACGTTTTTTGGTCGTGTCAACTATTTCCATTATAAATCCTAATGCCCACATTTATAATAGGAATTCCCTATGTAAACATGTCACGCTGTAATTACACCCTCCTGCCAGTGGTGGCGCTGCGGTGACCGTTTTATATCTCCCAGCTCCTCAGCCTGTACTCCAGTGAAAACTCCTCTGCTCCACCCAACTCAACCTCTTTCCAAACTGCTGTAAGTCTTGCTGTTTAACTCGAAAGAGTAAACAATAATATAAAATTAAAAGTATTCTCCAAAATAAGGAAAGTATGAATTTAAAATGAGGGCTGAATTCCACCTGGTCCCATTACCTCCCAACACTCTAACCCCACTTCACCAGAACCATACTTACTCTTTACTTCCCCTGTGCAATTATAGGGGAGATCAACTCGTTTATCAACTGGATTTGTGTCCCTGTTAAAATATTGGCATGGTGGACTCGTAAATAAGGTCATTAAACATTTGCACAATAACATTACAAAAACAACTTGCATTTATATGAGAACGTAAGAAATAGGAGCAGGAGTAGGCCATACGGCCCCTCGAGCCTGCTCCGCCGTTCAATAAGATCATGGCTGATCTTCTACCTCAGCTCCACTTTCCTGCCCGATCCCCATATCCCTCGATTCCCCTAGAGTCCAAAAATCTATCCATCTCAGCCTTGAATATATTCAATGGCTCAGCATCCACAGCCCTCTGGGGTAGAGAATTCCAGATATTCACAACCCTCTTCATGAAGAAATTCATCCTCATCTCAGTCTTGAATGGCCGACCCCTTATCCTGAGACTGTGCCCCCTCGTTCTAGACTCTCCAGCCAGGGGAAACAATCTCTCAGCATCTACCCTGTCAAGCCCCCTCAGAATCTTATATGTTTCAATGAGATCACCTCTCATTCTTGTAAACTCCAGAGAGTATAGGCCCATTCTACTCAATCTCTCTTCACAGGACAACCCTCTCATCCCAGGAATTAATCCAGGGAACTTTCATGGCACCGCCTCCAAGGCAAGTATAGCCTTCCTTAGAGAAGGAGACCAAAACTGTACGCAGTTATAGCGCCTTTAACGTCGTAAAATGTCCCAAAGTGGTGCACAGGAGCGAATATCGGATGAAATTTGACACCGAGCAAATTTGTCACACAAGTGACCAAAAGTCTGGTCAAAGAGGTAGGTTTTAAGGAGCGTCTTAAAAGGAGGAGAGGTTTAGGGAGGGAATTCCAGAGCTTAGGGCCTAAACGGCTGAAAGCACGGCCGCCAATGGCGGAGCGATGAAAATCGGGGACGCGCAAGAGGCCAGAATTGGAGGGGCGCAGAGATCTCGGGGGGGATTGTCGGGCTGGAGGAGGTTACAGAAATAGGGAGGGGCGAGGCCATGGAGGGACCAGCAGTAATTTTCAGGCTATAGAGTTCCATGATCTGTACACAAACTTATTATGACATAATTTCTCCCACGTCAACCACAGAACCCTTGATATCAGTATGAGCGTGACGGTCACTAACCACCACGAGCAAGAAGGCAATGTGTAAAATACAGTCAGTCTTCATCAAAGGACCAGTCACACAAACTACGACTTAAGTCCAACAAACAGCAAATGAGATGACAGGCCAGTTAATTTGTTTTGGTTCTGTTGATTGTGGAAGGAATGTAGGCCCAGGGCAACTCCCGACTCGTCTTCGAATAACACCACGGGATTTTTTACACCCAACCCAGCTTAACATCTCATCCAAAAGTCAGCGCCTCCAACGCTGTAGTACTCACCCCCCCTCCTTGCTGAAGTATCGACCGAGATCACGTGTGCAAGTTCGAGGTTGGAGCTTAAACTCACCTTCTGCTACCAAATGAGCCAAACTGGCACCTACATACAGCACCTCCGGGCCATCCAAACTGGCACCTACATACAGCACCTCCGGGCCATCCAAACTGGCATCGACATACAGTACCTCCCAGCCATCCAAACTGGCACCTACATACAGCACCTCCCAGCCATCCAAACTGGCACCTACATACAGCACCTCCGGGCCATCCAAACTGGCACCAACATACAGCACCTCCCAGCCATCCAAACTGGCAACTACATACAGTACCTCCCAGCCATCGAAACTGGCACCTACATACAGTACCTCCCAGCCATCCAAACTGGCACCTACATACAGCACCTCCGTGCCATCCAAACTGGCACCTACATACAGTACCTCCCAGCCATCCAAACTGGCACCTACATACAGCACCTCCGGGCCATCCAAACTGGCACCTACATACAGTACCTCCCAGCCATCCAAACTGGCACCTACATACAGCACCTCCGGGCCATCCAAACTGGCACCTACATACAGCACCTCCGGGCCATCCAAACTGGCACCTGCATACAGCACCTCCGGGCAATCCAAACTGGCACCTACATACAGTACCTCCCAGCCATCCAAACTGGCACCTACATACAGCACCTCCGGGCCATCCAAACTGGCACCTACATACAGTACCTCCCAGCCATCCAAACTGGCACCTACATACAGTACCTCCCAGCCATCCAAACTGGCACCTACATACAGCACCTCCGGGCCATCCAAACTGGCACCTACATACAGCACCTCCGGGCCATCCAAACTGGCACCGACATACAGCACCTCCGGGCCATCCAAACTGGCACCTACATACAGCACCTCCCAGCCATCCAAACTGGCACCTACATACAGCACCTCCCAGCCATCCAAACTGGCACCGACATACAGCACCTCCCAGCCATCCAAACTGGCACCAACATACAGCACCTCCGGGCCATCCAAACTGGCACCTACATACAGTACCTCCCAGCCATCCAAACTGGCACCGACATACAGCACCTCCGGGCCATCCAAACTGGCACCTACCTACAGTACCTCCGGGCCATCCAAACTGGCACCTACATACAGTACCTCCGGGCCATCCAAACTGGCACCTACATACAGTACCTCCCAGCCATCCAAACTGGCACCTACATACAGCACCTCCCAGCCATCCAAACTGGCACCTACATACAGTACCTCCCAGCCATCCAAACTGGCACCTACATACAGTACCTCCGGGCCATCCAAACTGGCACCTACATACAGTACCTCCCAGCCATCCAAACTGGCACCTACATACAGTACCTCCGGGCCATCCAAACTGGCACCTACATACAGTACCTCCCAGCCATCCAAACTGGCACCTACATACAGCACCTCCCAGCCATCCAAACTGGCACCTACATACAGTACCTCGGGCCATCCAAACTGGCACCTACATACAGTACCTCCCAGCCATCCAAACTGGCACCTACATACAGTACCTCCCAGCCATCCAAACTGGCACCTACATACAGCACCTCCGGGCCATCCAAACTGGCACCTACATACAGCACCTCCGGGCCATCCAAACTGGCACCTACATACAGCACCTCCGGGCCATCCAAACTGGCACCTACATACAGTACCTCCCAGCCATCCAAACTGGCACCTACATACAGCACCTCCGGGCCATCCAAACTGGCACCTACATACAGCACCTCCCAGCCATCCAAACTGGCACCTACATACAGCACCTCCGGGCCATCCAAACTGGCACCTACATACAGCACCTCCGGGCCATCCAAACTGGCATCTACATACAGCACCTCCCAGCCATCCAAACTGGCATCTACATACAGTACCTCCCAGCCATCCAAACTGGCACCTACATACAGCACCTCCCAGCCATCCAAACTGGCACCTACATACAGCACCTCCCAGCCATCCAAACTGGCATCTACATACAGTACCTCCAGGCCATCCAAACTGGCACCTACATACAGTACCTCCCAGGCATCCAAACTGGCACCTACATACAGCACCTCTGGGCCATCCAAACTGGCACCTACATACAGTACCTCCCAGCCATCCAAACTGGCACCTACATACAGCACCTCCGGGCCATCCAAACTGGCACCTACATACAGCACCTCCGGGCCATCCAAACTGGCACCTACATACAGCACCTCCGGGCCATCCAAACTGGCACCTACATACAGCACCTCCGGGCCATCCAAACTGGCACCTACATACAGTACCTCCCAGCCATCCAAACTGGCACCTACATACAGCACCTCCCAGCCATCCAAACTGTCACCTACATACAGCACCTCCGGGCCATCCAAACTGGCACCTACATACAGTACCTCCTAGCCATCCAAACTGGCACCTACATACAGCACCTCCCAGCCATCCAAACTGGCACCTACATACAGCACCTCCCAGCCATCCAAACTGGCACCTACATACAGCACCTCCCAGCCATCCAAACTGGCACCGACATACAGTACCTCCCAGCCATCGAAACTGGCACCTATATACAGTACCTCCTAGCCATCGAAACTGGCACCTGCATACAGTACCTCCTAGCCATCCAAACTGGCACCTACATACAGTACCTCCGGGCCATCCAAACTGGCACCTACATACAGTACCTCCCAGCCATCCAAACTGGCACCTACATACAGTACCTCCTAGCCATCGAAACTGGCACCTACATACAGTACCTCCTAGCCATCGAAACTGGCACCTGCATACAGCACCTCCTAGCCATCGAAACTGGCACCTACATACAGCACCTCCTAGCCATCGAAACTGGCACCTGCATACAGCACCTCCTAGCCATCGAAACTGGCACCTACATACAGCACCTCCCAGCCATCCAAACTGGCACCTACATACAGTACCTCCCAGCCATCCAAACTGGCACCTACATACAGCACCTCCGGGCCATCCAAATTGGCACCTACATACAGCACCTCCGGGCCATCCAAACTGGCACCTACATACAGTACCTCCTAGCCATCCAAACTGGCACCTACATACAGTACCTCCGGGCCATCCAAACTGGCACCTACATACAGTACCTCCCAGCCATCCAAACTGGCACCTACATACAGTACCTCCCAGCCATCCAAACTGGCACCTACATACAGCACCTCCGGGCCATCCAAACTGGTACCTACATACAGCACCTCCTAGCCATCCAAACTGGCACCGACATACAGTACCTCCCAGCCATCGAAACTGGCACCTATATACAGTACCTCCTAGCCATCCAAACTGGCACCTACATACAGTACCTCCTAGCCATCCAAACTGGCACCTACATACAGTACCTCCGGGCCATCCAAACTGGCACCTACATACAGTACCTCCCAGCCATCCAAACTGGCACCTACATACAGTACCTCCTAGCCATCGAAACTGGCACCTACATACAGTACCTCCTAGCCATCGAAACTGGCACCTGCATACAGCACCTCCTAGCCATCGAAACTGGCACCTACATACAGCACCTCCTAGCCATCGAAACTGGCACCTGCATACAGCACCTCCTAGCCATGGAAACTGGCACCTACATACAGCACCTCCGGGCCATCCAAACTGGCACCTACATACAGTACCTCCCAGCCATCCAAACTGGCACCTACATACAGTACCTCCTAGCCATCCAAACTGGCACCTACATACAGTACCTCCGGGCCATCCAAACTGGCACCTACATACAGCACCTCCCAGCCATCCAAACTGGCACCTACATACAGTACCTCCTAGCCATCCAAACTGGCACCTACATACAGTACCTCCGGGCCATCCAAACTGGCACCTACATACAGTACCTCCCAGCCATCCAAACTGGCACCTACATACAGCACCTCCTAGCCATCCAAACTGGCACCTACATACAGCACCTCCAGGCCATCGAAACTGGCACCTACATACAGTACCTCCCAGCCATCCAAACTGGCACCTACATACAGTACCTCCCAGCCATCCAAACTGGCACCTACATACAGTACCTCCCAGCCATCGAAACTGGCACCTACAAACAGTACCTCCCAGCCATCCAAACTGGCACCTACATACAGCACCTCCTAGCCATCCAAACTGGCACCTACATACAGTACCTCCTAGCCATCCAAACTGGCATCTACATACAGTACCTCCTAGCCATCCAAACTGGCACCTACATACAGTACCTCCTAGCCATCCAAACTGGCACCTACATACAGCACCTCCGGGCCATCCAAACTGGCACCAACATACAGTACCTCCTAGCCATCGAAACTGGCACCTACATACAGTACCTCCTAGCCATCGAAACTGGCACCTACATACAGTACCTCCCAGCCATCCAAACTGGCACCTGCATACAGTACCTCCTAGCCATCCAAACTGGCACCTACATACAGTACCTCCGGGCCATCCAAACTGGCACCTACATACAGTACCTCCCAGCCATCCAAACTGGCACCTACATACAGCACCTCCGGGCCATCCAAACTGGCACCAACATACAGTACCTCCTAGCCATCGAAACTGGCACCTACATACAGTACCTCCTAGCCATCGAAACTGGCACCTACATACAGTACCTCCCAGCCATCCAAACTGGCACCTGCATACAGTACCTCCTAGCCATCCAAACTGGCACCTACATACAGTACCTCCGGGCCATCCAAACTGGCACCTACATACAGTACCTCCCAGCCATCCAAACTGGCACCTACATACAGTACCTCCTAGCCATCGAAACTGGCACCTACATACAGTACCTCCTAGCCATCGAAACTGGCACCTGCATACAGTACCTCCTAGCCATCGAAACTGGCACCTACATACAGTACCTCCTAGCCATCGAAACTGGCACCTGCATACAGTACCTCCTAGCCATCGAAACTGGCACCTACATACAGTACCGCCCAGCCATCCAAACTGGCACCTACATACAGTACCGCCCAGCCATCCAAACTGGCACCTACATACAGTACCTCCGGGCCATCCGCTAATTACAAACATACGAAAATGACCAGGCAGGAAAAGACATAGGAACAGGAGCAGGCCATTCAGCCCCTCGTGCCTGCTCCGCCATTTGATAAGATCATGGCCGATCTGTGATCTAACTCCATATACCCGCCTTTGGCCCATATCCCTTAATACCTCTGGTTGCCAAAAAACTATCTATCTCACATTTAAATTTAGCAATTGAGCTGGCATCAAATGCCCTTTGCGGAAGAGAGTTCCAAAGTGCCATTAAGGTCCATCGAGCCTGCCCTGAAAATTTCTCTCCGACCCCGCCCCCCCCGCTGCCTCGAGCGATCGAAACCAGTTCAGGAGATCACATGGACCATGTGCACGTTAACCAAGTGACTAAACATTATTGACTTCGTTTTTGTCGGAATGTTCACCAACAGCGTCACGAGTCATTCTGACACAGGTCAATGCAACAATATCTCCGGAGGGTATTTACCCGTCGAGTCATTGCGAAAGAGATTATCATCCTTCACCCAACCAAAAACACTCCCAATTTAATTGATTCTCAAAATAGTTTTTTAAAAACATCACTGCTGTCAAGTTAATTTATCGATTCAGATTTTTTTTATATACGCACACGCAGATCCCCTGTGGCATTGCTCATAGTGAGTGACTATGCTAAAGTGTGATGACACCAAGATTGGTGGCATTGTGGACAGTGAAGAAGGTTATCTAGGATTGCAACGGGATCTTGATAAATTGGGCCGGTGAATGGCAGATGGAGTTTAATTAAGATAAATGTGAGGTGATGCATTTTGGTAGATCGAATCGGGCCAGGACCTACTCCGTTAATGGTAGGGCGTTGGGGAGAGTTATAGAACAAAGAGATCTAGGAGTACAGGTTCATAGCTCCTTGAAAGTGGAGTCACAGGTGGATAGGGTGGTGAAGAAGGCATTCAGCATGCTTGGTCTCATTGGTCAGAACATTGAATACAGGAGTTGGGATGTCTTGTTGAAGTTGTACAAGACATGAGTAAGGCCACACTTGGAATACTGTGTACAGTTCTGGTCACCCTATTATAGAAAGGATATTATTAAACTAGAAAGAGTGCAGAAAAGATTTACTAGGATGCTACCTGGACTTGATGGTTTGACTTATAGGGAGAGGTTAGACAGACTGGGACTTTTTTCCCTGGAGAGTAGGAGGTTTAGGGGTGATCTTATAGAAGTCTATAAAATAACGAGGGGCACAGATAAGGTAGATAGTCAAAATCTTTTCCCAAAGGTAGGGGAGTCTATAACGAGGGGGCATAGATTTAAGGTGAGAGGGGAGAGATACAAAAGGGTCCAGAGGGGCAATTTTTTCACTCAAAGGGTGGTGAGTGTCTGGAACGAGCTGCCAGAGGCAGTAGTAGAGGCGGGTACAATTTTGTCTTTTAAAAAGCATTTGGACAGTTACATGGGTAAGATGGGTATCGAGGGATATGGGCCAAGTGCAGGCAATTGGGACTAGCTTAGTGGTATAAACTGGGCGACATGGACATGTTGGGCCGAAGGGCCTGTTTCCATGGTGTAAACTTCTATGATTCTATGATGATTGAGACGTGACCTCTACGTGACAGGAAGTAAGTGTGACACTCACAGGAAGTGTGTACCACCCGCAAGACTTTTCATTTATTACTCGTCCATCTCCCATAGCGTCGCACATGAGGGACAAAGGCAAGTGTCATCTTCAGGCGAGAGGGGGTGAGGGATAGTTGGAGCAGGGCAGCCAGACGTAATTCGGTTCCCGCATTAAAGCCTTACATTCCCTTCCTCACTTTTATAAAATGCTTCACCGGGTTTCAAGTAGAGATGGTTGCAGCCCTGGTGTTTCTCTGCAGTGCAGGACGAGGAGCCGGGAGACACATAACTGAGGGGTTATAGCACCACCACCGGCGGGAGGGTGTAATTACACCGTGACAAGTTTACATAGACAGCTCCTACTATAAATGCGGATCTCGGTGTCGGCCGTGGCTTCAGTGGGTAGCGCCCTGGCCTGTGAGTCAGAAGGTGGTCCGAGTCCCACTCCAGAGAATTGAGCACATAATCCAGGCCGACACTCCCCAGCGCACTCCTGAGGGAGTGCTGCACTGTCAGAGGTGCCGTCTTTCAGATGAGATGTTCTTAACTGAGGCCCTCTCACAACATAGAAACATCGAAAATAGGAGCAAGAGCAGGCCATTCGGCCCTGCTCCGCCATTCAATAACGATCATGGCTGATCGTCTAACTCAGCACCCTGTTAATGCTCAAGAGATATGGGGAAAAAGCAGGAAGAAACATATCTATCTCCTTCTTGAATACATCTCAAGATGCCCTAAAATCACTTTACAGCCAATGAAGTACTTTTTGAAGTGTAGTCACCATGTACTTTTGTATTACAAGGCCTCACTAGCTGTAATGACAACTCATGCTTGGCCTTAATAACTCTCGGAGAAGGAGGAGGGGGGAAGTTACGAGGGGCACAAGGTGCAAACACATGACTTTACAAAAAACAATGTGTTTGTTTGTCGTTGTACAGATTCCCGTCCTGTGCCAAAACTCAGGAATTAACTGCAGCAGCGAGAGCTACGTTTTAATACATTAAATACGGATTTTTTTTTTTCCCCCTGCCGAGATTAAGTCGGAGGGATCAGAATCTACTTTGCGCATTTTTTTTAAAAAGTGAAACTTCTGGCAGGTCCCACAAGACTGCAATTATGTTAAACAAATCCTGCTGCACGTCGCTAGCTAGCTGAACTCTAGCCTGGGTGGATAAAGCAGTCAAGTCATTTCCAATTTACAGTGGTGCGGCTACTATCTGTAACAGGGGCAATGTCTGATGTAACATCCTCGCTCCATTTCTCCCCTAGTTCGTAGGTCGGCGGGGAGCACTCGTCCCTCCAAGTCAGAAGGTTGCGGGTTCATCGTTCTTTGAAAGAGCTGTCCGATTCGTCCCACTCCCCCCTGCTTTTTTTTCTCCCCCCACCACTCCAAAGACTTGAGCACGTAACCCAGGCTGACACTCCCAGCGCAGGACTGACGGAAAGCAGCTCTCATTAAAGTCGGCGGTTGTGGGGGGGGCGGTGGTTAAGCCCAGGGTAAATTTGGAATTAAAGTGACTCCTCAGCAAACGGAGGCAGTACGAAATGACTTAAGAGACACGGGATGGAGGCAGTCTGCTGGCAAGGGATGTCCTGAGCCTTTCCTGAAAGCTACTATGGGCCGCCCAACTGCAGAGTACGGGCCAAATCACTTAGCATCTGCAACATCATGGCCACCTGGGATTACCTTGATATTCCAAGTGTGCTTCTCTTTCAGCGCACTGTCAGCCATGCGTCAGTGGTTAACGCTCTCACCTCGGGGTCAGAAGATTGTGGGTTAAAGCCCCACTCCAGAGACTTGAGCACAAAATGGACCATAGGAGTAGGCCACTCGGCCCCTCGAGCCTGCTCCGCCATTCAATGAGATCACGGCTGATCTGATTTTTACCTCAACTCCACTTTCCCGCCCTTCCCCCATATCCTTTGACTCCCTCGCTGATCAAAGATTTGTCTAACTCAGCCTTGAACGTATTCAATGACTCAGCCTCCACAGCTTTTTGGGGTAAAGAATTCCAAAGATTCACCACCCTCTGGGAGAAGAAATTCCTCCTCATTTCCGTCTTAAACGGGCGACCCCTTATTCTGAGACTGTGCCCCCGAGTTTTAGATTCCCCCATGAGGGGTAACATCCTCTCAGCATCTACCCTATCGAGTCCCCTCACAATCTTGTATGTTTCAATAAGATCTCCTCTCATTCTTCTAAACTCCAATGAGTATAGACCCAACCTGTTCAATCTTTCCTCATAAGACAACCCTTCCATACCCGGAATCAACCGAGTGAACCTTCTCTGAACTGCCTCCAATGCAAGTATGTCCTTCCTTAAATAAGGGCACCAGAACTGTACGCAGTACTCCAGGTGTGGTCTCACCAGCACCCTGTACAGTTGTAGCATGACTTCCCTGCTTTTATACTCCATCCCCCTAGAAATAAAGGCCAATATTCCGTTTGCCTTCCGGATTACCTGCTGCACCTGTATGTTGACTTTTTGTGTTTCATGTACGAGGACACCCAGATCCCTCTGTACCACAGCATTTTGTAGTATTTCTCCATTCAAATAATATTTTGCTTGTGATTTTTCCTCCCAAAGTGGGATGACTTCACATTTTCCCACATGATATTCCATCTGCCAAATTTTTGCCCATTCGCTTAACCTGTCAATATCCCTTTGCAGACACTTTGTGTCCTCATCTCAACTTGCTTTTCCACCTATCTTTGTATCATCAGCAAATTTGGCCACAAGACACTCTGTTCCTTCATTGATATATATTGTAAATAGTTGAGGCCCCAGCACTGAGCCCTGCAGCACCCCATCAGTTACAGATTGCCATTTTGAAAATAACCCTTTTATCCCGACTCTTTGTTTTCTGTTAGTTAGCCAATCCTCTATCCATGCCAGTAAATTACCCCCAACACCATGAGCTCTTACCTTGTGCAGTAATCTTTTATGTGGCACCTTATCGAATGCCTTTTGGAAATCCAAATATCCTGCGTCCATTGGTTCCCCTTTATCCACCTTGCCTGTTACTTCCTCAAAGAACAATCTGGGTTGATCCTCCCAGTGTCAGTACTGAGGGAGCGCTGCGCTGTCTTTTGGACGAGACGTTAAACCGAGGCCCCGTCTGCCCTCTCAGGTGGACGTAAAAGATCCCACGGCCACTATTTGAAGAAGAGCAGGGGGAGTTCTCCCAGAGGCCAATATTTATCCCTCAACCGACATCGTTGAAAAACAGATTATCTGGTCATTTTCACATCTTACCCCCCCGACGAACCATTACCGTCATCTTGTGCGCACTCCTGTTTCTGTGTATCGAGCGAGGTCATCGACTATGACAGGATCGAAGCCAATGGAAAGTAAACACCGTTGAAGAAACCTTTATTGGCGGCTGTAAAAATATTTACTTCCCGCTGGATTTTGACGCAGAACGGCACCAAATGACAGACAGAGACACTTCGAGTCAAATCCCCAGCATCACCTCACTTGGCTGCTCCAACACTTTCACAATTCGAAGACACCCAGAGGGGGTTTTCCAGATGTTGTCAGTGGAGGCCCGCCCCACCCCACTCCCCGACCAGCCCCACCCACTGGGAATTCAGCACTTCTCCCTCGCTGTCAGTCAACAACGCAAAATAAGGAAGTGTAAAATTACCGCTGTTTGAAAGACACGCCAGACACCGCAAGAAGGTAAATAAAGTCTGCCTTTCGCAGCTTCAGGACGTCTCAAAGTGCTTTGCAGTCAACGAAATACTTTTCTTTTTAAAATTGAAGTGTAGTCACTGCAGCAATGTCGGAAACGCGGCAGCCAATTTGCGCACAGCAAGATCCCACAAACAGTAACGTGATAAATCCCGGGGATGAGGGGGCGGACATATGAGGAGAGGTTGAGTAGATTGGGACTCTACTCATTGGAGTTCAGAAGAATGAGAGGCGATCTTATTGAAACATATAAGATTGTGAAGGGGCTTGATCGGGTGGATGCGGTAAGGATGTTCCCAAGGATGGGTGAAACTAGAACTAGGGGGCATAATCTTAGAATAAGGGGCTGCTCTTTCAAAACTGAGATGAGGAGAAACTTCTTCACTCAGAGGGTAGTAGGTCTGTGGAATTTGCTGCCCCAGGAAGCTACATCATTAAATAAATTTAAAACAGAAATAGACAGTTTCCGAGAAGTAAAGGGAATTAGGGGTTACGGGGAGCGGGCAGGAAATTGGACATGAATTTAGATTTGAGGTTAGGATCAGATCAGCCATGATCTTATTGAATGGCGGAGCAGGCTCGAGGGGCCGATTGGCCTACTCCTGCTCCTATTTCTTATGTTCTTAAATGACCATTTAATCTTGTGGCAGACAGCCGGCATAGGACCCCCCGATTGAAAGATTAAATTCGGCTCCCACCTATTTCAAGGCCTGCCTGAAAGTTTCACCAGGTCAGTCTCTACGCAGCGAGTTGTGATGATCTGGAATGCGCTGCCTGATTCAATAATAACTTTCGAAAAGGTAAATTTGGATAAAGCAGCCCGCTTGATTGGCACCCCATCCACCACCCTAAACATTCACTCCCTTCACCACCGGCGCACTGTGGCTGCAGTGTGTACCATCCACAGGATGCACTGCAGCAACTCGCCAAGGCTTCTTCGACAGCACCTCCCAAACCCGCGACCTCTACCACCTAGAAGGACAAGAGCAGCAGGCACATGGGAACAACACCATCTGCACGTTCCCCTCCAAGTCACACACCATCCCGACTTGGAAATATATTGGCCGTTCCTTCATCGTCGCTGGGTCAGAATCCTGGAACTCCCTTCCGAACAGCACTGTGGGAGAACCGTCACCACACGGACTGCAGCGGTTCAAGAAGGCGGCTCACCACCACCTTCTCAAGGGGGCAATCAATGCCGGCCTCGCCAGCGATGCCCACATCCCATGAACGAATAAACAAAAAACTACTTGAAAAGGAAAAATTTGCAGGGCTATGGGGAAAGAGCAGGGGGAGTGGGACTGATTGGATGGCTCTTTCAAAGGGCCAGCACAGGCACGACGGGCCGATTGGCCTCCTTCTGTGCTGTAACATTCTCGGATTCAACTGCCGGCAAATCTCTTCTCCCAGCGTAAACAGAGCGGGCGGCAGGTAAAAATTGCCCCCCCCCAAAACTCTCCACATTTAAAGCAGAACTGGCCCCATTGTGGGTGCAGAGAGATGTACCAACTCACCAAGACAGGCAGGCTGCAGAACTTGTTAAAAACAGGGCAGCGACCACCAGGAAATGACTCTTGTGATCACTGGACACTCCTGGGTGATTCAGCTTCTCCACAAGCTGCATCCTTGCTCTGTTTATTTACCCCCCCTCCGGTGTTAAAAACTACCCTTTGTAACAATTAATTCTTGCTGCAGGAAAAGTCAATGTGCAACCTTGCCCTGTCAGAAGACATTTTGTGAGCAATGGTTCATTGTGTCTTTTTTGTTTCTCATCCTTGTTTTCAAATCCCTTCACGGCCTTGCCGGTGGTATCTCTGCATTCTCTTCCAGCCCTACAAACACCACCGCCCAGAGTTCGTCCAACTCTGGCCTCTTGCGCATCTCCCACTCCCTTCGCCCCGTCATTGGCGGGCCGTGCCTTCAGCGTCCAGGCTTCTAATTCCCTCCCGAAACCTCTCCGCCTCTCTCTTCCCCTCCTTTAAAGGGGCTCCTTGGAACCCACCTCTTTGACCAAGCTTCTGGCCGCCTGTCCTAATATCTCCTCATGCGGCCCGGTGTCAAATTTTGTCTGATTACCACTCCTGTGACATGCCTTGGGGTGTTTTCCCACGTTGATGACGCTGTATAAATGCAAGTTGTTGTTTCAATAAACCTCCTGGGCAAGGAGCTTGTGACTAACTTTAATAAAACCATGTGCAATTTTATTTTTAAAAGAGAATTAACTATTGTCCGGATTTCTCACACATACAGAAGCACTGTTTTATGTTCAAACTTGGACCAGTCAATCTGAAGTACGTGTGTTTATGATTTTAAAACCTTTTTGCATTACAAACTCTCTGTAAGCTGCGGCATTTTTTTTAGTTGGTAATATAATTCAACAGGGCAACATCACTTTAAACTAACAACGCTTTATGTTTGATGTCAAACAAAACAACTAGAAGCTGAATCATAACGCGCGAGAGTAATTCATAACGCGCGACTACAGCGTGAAAAATGCCACAATCGAGCAGATATCCGAGTTTAGTAAATGGTATTTTAAACTCCCTGCCGTCTGGGATCTCGCAGGCACTGAGCCCATCACGGTTCCTCACTCAAGTCTCAGCCCACTGGAATCTTGGCTTAGCTTCCCACACGCCCGGTCAGCTGCCAGCCTCATCGTCTGTCCCTCTCCATCGCAGATTTGTTCCAGTGGCTTCCCCAACAGAACAATAGCGTCACAGCCGCACTTCCCGCCTTGCCAACCCCGGGTTCAGACTCACCTCTCCTCTTGACGGTGTGCTCACAAGTGAGTTCGGTGGTGGGGTTAACACATCGGGCAGTTGGATCAAAGAGAAGGCGCAGAGGGGTGAGGTTTGCAAGAGGGAACTAAGATACAATTTCAACCGAGAGGGAGTGGAGTTTGTCACATTGTGTTTTTTTTTTTTAAGTACGTTAATTTTTGACTTCGAATGCTTGTATCCAAGAGAGAATGCTGATTTCCCCAATAAATTTCAGACAGCTTCATACCCTCGCCTTGGTACAGTCCCTGCTGACTTTTCCCAACTCATCGATGCTACGGGAGTTTGGTGTGTGACTTTTTTTTATTTTGTGGAATTATTTCCAGCAACAATGCTGAGAGACTTCGGGCCCATTGCAACATCTCGTTGGGTTGCACGGCCTCCGGGAGAACAATCAGGTCCTCTGAAAGGCCATTCCAAGATTTAACCATAAATATCTTTAACCCTGGCTCTGCTGGTTGAACCCTGACTCCGGGCGGCCAGTGGGGCAATCACGGCGACAAGCGCTTCCAGGGGTCGTGTAATCACCAGATCACACGGCGAAGGGAGAGGTCCTTCGGCCCATTTTGGCCAGCCCACCCAGGAAGACCCTGTTTCCCCCAAACTCCACTCCCCCACCCCCCCCCTCTCCATGTCTAACCGAATCAGAACGAGGACAGGTTGCAAGGACTGGGCTTGTAGTCCCTGGAGTTTAGAAGATTAAGGGGCGATCTAGTCGAGGTGTTTAAGGTGATTAAAAGGATTTGATAGGGTGGATGGAGAGAGAAACTATTTCCTCTGGTGGGGGGCGAGTCCAGAACAAAAGGGCAGAACCTTAAAATTAGAGCCGGGCCGTTCAGGGGTGATGTCAGGAAACACTTCTTCACACAAAGGGGAGTGGGAATCTGGAACTCTCTCCCCCCATTAAGGCGGTTGATAATTTTAAAACCGAGAGATAGATTTTTGTTGGGTGAGGGTATTAAGGGTTATGGAACCGAGGCGGGTAAATGGAGTTGAGATACAGATCAGCCGTGATCTAACTGAGATGTGGAGATGCCGGTGATGGACTGGGGTGGACAAATGTAAGGAATCTTACAACACCAGGTTATAGTCCAACAGTTTTGTTGGACTATAACCTGGTGTGGTAAGATTCCTTACAATGATCTAACTGAATGGCGGAACAGGCTCGAGGGGCTGAGTGGCCTCCTCCTGTTCCTAACTTGCTAATGCCACATCTTAGGTAAATAACTAAATCGATACGAATTAGAAGCAATTATCTTTCATTCAAAGTACGAGCTGATCTCCCATGGTGTTGCTCGTGGACAGTCTGGGAACTGTGGAGCTCAGCTTTGTCATTTAGCTGCTAAGCTCAGCTAGGATTCTTCGACAGCATCTCCCGAACCTGCAACCTCCACCACCCTAAACATTCACTCCCTCCGCACCGTGGCTGCAGTGTGCACCATCCACAGGATGCACTGCAGCAACTCGCCAAGGCTTCTTCGACAGCACCTCCCAAACCCACGACCTCTACCACCTAGAAGGACAAGAGCAGCAGGCGCATGGGAACACCACCACCTGCACGTTCCCCTCCAAGTCACACACCATCCCGACTTGGAAATATATCGGCCGTTCCTTCATCGTCGCTGGGTCGAAATCCTGGATCTCCCTTCCTAACAGCACTGTGGGAGAACCATCACCACACGGACTGCAGCGGTTCAAGAAGGCGGCTCACCACCACCTTCTCAAGGGGCAATTAGCGATGGGCAATAAATGCCGGCCTCGCCAGCGACGCCCACATCCCCAGGTTGAATTTTTTAAAAAGAGCCTTAGAAGTGGGACTTTGCATTGAGTTGCAGGGTAAGAATTAGAGAAATGCCCTCCCAACGATGACAGGGAGAACGCAAGTCGGACTCAAACGAGAAGCCACCCAAGTGAAAGACACAAAAAACCATTGCCCACTCTGCCCAATACGCATTCCTGGCGCGATGCCTCACCAGTGATTATCGAAGTTCAAGTCCCACTCCAGGACTTGAGCACATAATCCGGACTGACTCCTAAATTCAGTAATGAGGGGGGAGCTGCATTGTTGGGGCTCTTTGCATTGGAAGTCAAATTGAGGCCCCGTCTGCTCTGTGGAGGTGGATGTAAAATACCTTGCGGTATTTTCTTGTCGTCGAAAGGACCAGGGACTTCCCGCAGCATCCTGAACAACACCCCTCCTGCACCAAAAACAGATTATCGGGTCACTTAACTGATTGCTGTTTGTGGGATCTTGCTGTGTGCAAATTGGCCGCCGCGTTTGCCTACCTAACTACGTGACTACACTTCAGAAAAGGTACTGCATCAGCCGTAAAGAAGCTTTGGGACATCCTGAGGATGTAAAAGACGCTAGATAAATGCAAGTTCGGCCTTTCTTTCTAAGTAAACAGCCCAGGGGTGATTTATAGGCCGGGAACTTCCTCAGAGCTGCTGCCGTAGCCTCATCGGGGATTACGTTTACTCCCGTAAAGAGGGGGTTCCCGCCACATCCAGCCGACTGACCAGCCTCACAGGACCTTGGTCGAGTCCCGTTCTCCCATCAACCACTGCGCTCGCTGACCGACATTGGCTCCCGGTCCGGAAATGCCTCAAATTTAAAATTCAGATCCTTGTTTTCAAATCCCTCCATGGCCCTCGCCCCCCATCTCCCTATCTCTGTAACCTCCTCCAGCCCCTACAACCCTCCGAGATCAATCCCTGCACTCCTCCAATTCTGGCCTCTTGCGTGTCCCCCGATTTCCATCGCTCCACCATTGGCGGCCGTGCCTTCAGCCGCCTAGGGCCCTGAGCTCTGGAATTCCCTCCCTAAACCTCTCCGCCTCTCTCTCCTCCTTCAAGACGCTCCTTAAAACCTCCCTCTTTGCCTGTCCTAATATCTCCTTATGTGGCTCAGAGTCAACGATTGTTCGGTAATCGCTCCTGCGAAGCACCCTGGGACGTTTTACAGTGTTATAAATGCAAGTCTCGGAGAGGAGTTTCACCTCCGATTTCCTGACATACACTCTCGATGGACAAAGCTCGTGTCTGGTCCCACAAAAATCGGCCCTTGTAAACAGCAGTGATTTGTCTCTAATGAACAGACCATGTCCACATGATCTCCACACGTTGGTCCTGCCAAGGTCTCTGCGTCGTTCAGTGGATTACCATGAATCCCAAGTAGTAACCACTCGGGTGGTCACAGTAAGTTCCTCTTATCAAAAGGGATTGGTTCGAAGCACAGCGAAAGGACAGAAACTCCACGGATGTTTCTGATTCCGGTGCGTCAATGACTCAAAGGACACGGGGGGGCTGAGTTCCCACAGGGATTTTCCCGCCTGTCCCCCGTAACTTTCAGCGGGAGAGCCAGTGGGCCGATGAATGGCAGATGGAATTTAATTTAGATAAATGTGAGGTGACGCATTTTGGGAGATCGAATCGGGCCAGGACCTACTCTGTTAATGGTAGGGCGTTGGGGAGAGTTATAGAACAAAGAGATCTAGGAGTACAGGTTCATAGCTCCTTGAAAGTGGAGTCACAGGTGGATAGGGTGGTGAAGAAGGCATTCAGCATGCTTGGTTTCATTGGTCAGAACATTGAATACAGGAGTTGGGATGTCTTGTTGAAGTTGTACAAGACATTAGTAAGGCCACACTTGGAATACTGTGTACAGTTCTGGTCACCCTATTATAGAAAGGATATTATTAAACTAGAAAGAGTGCAGAAAAGATTTACTAGGATGCTACCGGGACTTGATGGTTTGACTTATAGGGAGAGGTTGGATAGACTGAGACTTTTTTCCCTGGAAAGTAGGAGGTTTAGGGGTGATCTTATAGAAGTCTATAAAATAATGAGGGGCATAGATAAGGTCGATAGTCAAAATCTTTTCCCAAAGGTAGGGGAGTCTATAACGAGGGGGCACAGATTTAAGGTGAGAGGGGAGAGATACAAAAAGGGTCCAGAGGGGCAATTTTTTCACTCAAAGGGTGGTGAGTGTCTGGAACGAGCTGCCAGAGGCAGTAGTAGAGGCGGGTACAATTTTGTCTTTTAAAAAGCATTTGGACAGTTACATGGGTAAGATGGGTATAGAGGGATATGGGCCAAGTGCAGGCAATTGGGACTAGCTTAGTGGTATAAACTGGGCGACATGGACATGTTGGGCCGAAGGGCCTGTTTCCATGTTGTAAACTTCTACGATTCTATTCTAACCCGAAACAGGATGGAGCCTGTGTTCAGCCTTGGAACGACCTCAGGATGTCCCAAAACGTTCTACAAGTATTTTTTTTTAAAAATGTTGTCACTGTTGTAATGTGGGAAACACAGCAGCCAATTTGTGCACAGCAAGATCCCACAGACAGCAGTGTGAAAACGGTCAGATAATCTGTTTCAGGTGCTTGTTGGCCAGGACGCCGGGGAGAACTCTTCTTCATGATAGCGGCCCCGAGATCTTTTTACGTCCACCTGAGGGGGGCAGACGGGGCCTCGGTTTAACGCCTCAACCAAAAGACGGCATCTCCGACAGCGCAGCGCTCCCTCAGTACCGGCGCTGGGAGTGCCGGCCTGGATTTTGTGCTCGAGTCTCTGGAGCGGGACCTGAGCCCACGACCTTCCGACTCAGAGGCGAGAGAGATGCCCGCTGAGTCACGGCCGACAAGAGAAAGGAAAACGGACCGGCAAGGAGCACCAACGCCCCAGGATGCGGCCATGCCCGCATCAGCCGCCATGACTGGACACGTCAGCTGAAGAGAAAGTGACCAGAGCCAGAAAGCAGACGCAGTGGGAGCACAGATGCCGACCTCAGCCATCGCTGAACGCAGGCTCCATCTTCTCCTCTTTATTAGCCGTGGTAGCTGTTTGCTGACAACCCCAACTCTTCACTGCTAATTTCCTGGTAGATTCCCCGCCTGTTTTCTGAAGGCGAGCCAATCAGGTACCAACGTGGCAAACGCTTTGCGCCTGTGACGCTTTCCAGCGTGACAGGTTGAGGCGTGACGGGCCTTTGCTTCAAACAAAGACAGGATCCGCTCAGCTCCCCCGTTCGGGGGCGACTGAATTGAAGGCCGAGATTCGATTGTTCGCAGGAACTCAATTCTCCTCAACTTTGCTGGCTCATCGCTAGGGCGTTCGATGGGACAGCCCGAGGGGTGAGACCCTCTCCTGGAGCGGTAGAGATGGAGCTCACAGGGCCAAGTCCTATTTCGCAGATGTGTTCCTGCCGTCAGTTCTTCAGTGCCAGGCAATGACCATCTCCAACAAGAGAGAGTCCAACCACCTCCCCTTGACGTTCAACGGCATTACCATCGCCGAATCCCCCACCATCAACATCCTGGGGGTCACCATTGACCAGAAACTTAACTGGACCAGCCATATAAATACTGTGGCTACAAGAGCAGGTCAGAGGCTGGGTATTCTGCGGCGAGTGACTCACCTCCTGACTCCCCAAAGCCTTTCCACCATCTACAAGGCACAAGTCAGGAGTGTGATGGAATACTCTCCACTTGCCTGGATGAGTGCAGCTCCAACAACACTCAAGAAGCTCGACACCATCCAAGATAAAGCAGCCCGCTTGATTGGCACCCCATCCACCACCCTAAACATTCACTCCCTTCACCACCGGCGCACAGTGGCTGCAGTGTGTACCATCCACAGGATGCACTGCAGCAACTCGCCAAGGCTTCTTCGACAGCACCTCCCAAACCCGCGACCTCTACCACCTAGAAGGACAAGAGCAGCAGACACATGGGAACAACACCACCTGCACGTTCCCCTCCAAGTCACACACCATCCCGACTTGGAAATATATCGGCCGTTCCTTCATCGTCGCTGGGTCAAAATCCTGGAACTCCCTTCCTAACAGCACTGTGGGAGAACCGTCACCACACGGACTGCAGCGGTTCAAGAAGGCGGCTCACCACCACCTTCTCAAGGGGCAATTAGGGATGGGCAATAAATGCCGGCCTCGCCAGCGACGCCCACATCCCATGAACGAATATAAAAAAAAAGAAAAAGTGGTGCCTCACTGAGTCAAATATCCAGCCGGAGGAAGCCCATCAGTGAATCAACGTGGTGGGTGATCTATTGGGTAACAAGTGGAGAGGGTGCAGAGGAGATTTACCAGAATGGGACCAGGGATGAGGGACTTCAGTTATGTGGAGAGACTGGAGAAGCTGGGATTGTTCTCCTCAGAGCAGAGAAGGTTAAGGGGAGATTTAATCGAGGTGTTCAAAATCATGAGGGATTTCGATTAGAGTAAATAAGGAGAAACTGTTTCCAGTGGCAGGAGGGTCGGTGACCAGAGGACACAGATTTAAGATAATTGGTAAAAGAACCAGAGGGGGAGATGAGGAGAATTTTTTTACGCAGCGAGTTGTTCTGATCTGGAACGCGCTGCCTGAAAGGGCGGTGGAAGCAGATTCAATAATAACTTTCAAAAGGGGAATTGGAGAAATACTTGAAAAGGAAAAATCTGCAGGGTTATGGGGAAAAGAGCAGGGGGGGGGGAGTGGGGACTAATTGGATAGCTCTTGCAAAGATGGGCCGAAGGGCCTCCTTCTGTGCTGCAAGAATCTGCAATTCTATGAAGTGAAGGGTTAAAAACACACATTTATAAAACGTTTGCAGGATTTTCTGGCCTCGTGCGCATCCCCCACTCCCTTTGCCCTGCCATTGGCAGCCGTGCCTTGAGCCACCCGGGTCCAAACTCCCTGAAATTCCCTCCCTAAACTTCTCTCCCTCTCCCTCTCCCTCTCCCTCTCCCTCTCCCTCTCCCTCTCCCTCTCCCTCTCCCTCTCCTCCTTTAAGCCCCTTCTGAAAACCCACTTCTTTACCCCTCTTAATATCTCCTTCTTTGGCTCTGTGTTTATGTTCGTCTGGTCACGCCTCTGCTCTGTCTGTGGCTTAACGGCACCGTATAAACCCAAATTGTTGCTGTTTAATTAATTATAAAAAAGAGTCCAGATATCCGTGTTGCAAATATTAGTGCAGAAACATTTGGAACATTCGAGGGATATTCCTCCATTTGTTTTATAATGGAGAAGTTAACCTATTTATTTTAAAACGAGTTACTCTGCCCCCACTGAAGCACAGGATGCAAGGAATGCCACAGGAATGCATTCAATCTTCCTCCACTGAGCACAACCATTTCAAAGCAAAAAAATGTTAACTATTGAGGACCTGTTGTTCATTTATCCAATTTATCCAGAATCCATGTAATAGTGTATTACTGATCACCTGATTAACCCCAGTCACTAGTGTATCAACCCCAGTCACTAGTGTGTGTAATAGTGTATCAGTGATTAACCCCAGTCACTAGTGTGTGTAATAGTGTATCAGTGATTAACCCCAGTCACTAGTGTGTGTAATAGTGTATCAGTGATTAACCCCAGTCACTAGTGTATGTAATAGTGTATCAGTGATTAACCCCAATCACTAGTGTGTGTAATAGTGTATCAGTGATCAACCCCAGTCACTAGTGTGTGTAATAGTGTATCACCAGTGTATGTAATAGTGTATCAGTGATTAACCCCAGTCACTAGTGTATGTAATAGTGTATCAGTGATCAACCCCAGTCACTAGTGTGTGTAATAGTGTATCACCAGTGTATGTAATAGTGTATCAGTGATTAACCCCAGTCACTAGTGTGTGTAATAGTGTATCAGTGATTAACTCCAGTCACTAGTGTATCAGTGATTAACCCCAGTCACTAGTGTGTGTAATAGTGTATCAGTGATTAACCCCGGTCACTAGTGTGTGTAATAGTGTATCACCGATTAACCCCAGTCACCAGTGTATGTAATAGTGTATCAGTGATTAACCCCAGTCACTAGTGTGTGTAATAGTGTATCAGTGATTAACTCCAGTCACTAGTGTATCAGTGATTAACCCCAGTCACTAGTGTGTGTAATAGTGTATCAGTGATTAACCCCGGTCACTAGTGTGTGTAATAGTGTATCACCGATTAACCCCAGTCACTAGTGTATGTAATAGTGCATCAGTGATTAACCCCAGTCACTAGTGTGTGTAATAGTGTATCACCAGTGTATGTAATAGTGTATCAGTGATTAACCCCAGTCACTAGTGTGTGTAATAGTGTATCATTGATTAACCCCAGTCACTAGTGTATGTAATAGTGTATCAGTGATTAACCCCAGTCACTAGTGTATGTAAAGTGTATCAGTGATTAACCCCAGTCACTAGTGTATGTAATAGTGTATCAGTGATTAAGCCCGGTCACTAGTGTGTGTAATAGTGTATCAGTGATCAACCCCAGTCACTAGTGTATGTAATAGTGTATCAGTGATTAACCCCAGTCACTAGTGTGTGTAATAGTGTATCAGTGATTAACCCCAGTCACTAGTGTGTGTAATAGTGTATCACCGATTAACCCCAGTCACTAGTGTGTGTAATAGTGTATCAGTGATTAACCCCAGTCACTAGTGTATGTAATAGTGTATCACCAGTGTATGTAATAGTGTATCACCGATTAACCCCAGTCACTAGTGTATGTAATAGTGCATCAGTGATTAACCCCAGTTACTAGTGTATGTAATAGTGCATCAGTGATTAACCCCAGTTACTAGTGTATGTAATAGTGCATCAGTGATTAACCCCAGTTACTAGTGTATGTAATAGTGCATCAGTGATTAACCCCAGTTACTAGTGTATGTAATAGTGCATCAGTGATTAACCCCAGTCACTAGTGTATGTCGTGCTGTATCACTGATGGTTGATTAACCCCAGTCACTAATGTATGTCGTACTGTATCACTGATTGTTGATTAACCCCAGTTACTCGTGTATGTAATAGTGCATCAGTGATTAACCCCAGTCACTAGTGTATCACTAATTATTGATTAACCTCAGTCATTAATCCATTTCATTTTAAATCAGTTCAATTAACTCCCAGATCTGAATCAGCTGACACCGAATGTCAGATATAATTGCCGTGCTCACCGATAAAAAGGTTCCCTTCTGGCGAAACTCAAAAACGTTAACTGCAACAGTGGAAAATTTGCATTATTTTCAAAGTTGCTGTCCATTAGATGTCAGACCAGAAAAAGCCGAGCAAACTCTGCGGAGATACGGAGCGATGTCTGATTTGTATCTACGTTCTACACTGGAGTAATCTCGAGACAGGCACATTACAAAACGTACGAGACAAAATACAGTGACTTCACACTCCCTGTCCAGCAGCATAATGCAACGTCAAGTAAGAGTAATGTTGAGATGGGAAAAAAACTTTGTACCTTCGACCGTTAACTGGTCTCCTGGACTTGATTTAGCCCAGATTGCATTGTGAATGCTTGTCCGTTACTTACTTTTAAAAAAGAACAACTGATCTGAAGCGTCTGTTGTGGGTCAAAAAAAAAATCCTGTTTGTGATTAGTCAGACGAGGAAAGTGTGACGGGGAGAGTGTTACGAAAATAATTCATTCCTCGAGCGCCTTTCACAACCTCAGGACGTCCCAAAGAGCCTTTGAAGCGTAGACACAATTGCAACATGGGAAAGGCAGCAGCCAAACTGGCGCACAGTAAAGTCCCACGAAGAGCAATGTGATGATGGACGACTTATTGAACGAGGGAGTCCAGGACAAGGGGGGCATAACCTTAAAATTAGAGCTCGGCCGTTCAGGGGTGATTGTCAGGAAGCATTTCTTCACACAAAGGGGAGTGGGAATCTGGAACTCTCTCCCCCCCCGCAAAACGCTGTGGATTATGGGGGTCAATTTTCCAGACTGAGATCGATTAGATTTTTGTTGGGTGAGGGTATCGAGGGATATGGGGCAATGGCGGGTAAGTGGAGTTGAGGTACAGATCAGCAATGATCTAGTTAATTGGCAGAACAGGCTCGAGGGGCTGAATGGCCTCCTCCCGTTCCTGTGTAACAGGCTCGAGGGGCCGAATGGCCTTCTCCCGTTCCTGTATGACAGGCTCGAGGGGCTGAATGGCCTCCTCCCGTTCCTGTGTAACAGGCTCGAGGGGCTGAATGGCCTTCTCCCGTTCCTGTGTAACAGGCTCGAGGGGCCGAATGGCCTTCTCCCGTTCCTGTATGACAGGCTCGAGGGGCTGAATGGCCTCCTCCCATTCCTGTGTAACAGGCTCGAGGGGCTGAATGGCCTTCTCCCGTTCCTGTGTAACAGGCTCGAGGGGCTGAATGGCCTCCTCCCGTTCAAGTGTGACGTGCTCGAGGGGCTGAATGGCCTCCTCCCGTTCCTGTGTAACAGGCTCGAGGGGCTGAATGGCCTCCTCCCGTTCCTGTGTAACAGGCTCGAGGGGCTGAATGGCCTCCTCCCGTTCCTGTGTAACGGGCTCGAGGGGCTGAATGGCCTCCTCCCGTTCCTGTGTAACAGGCTCGAGGGGCTGAATGGCCTCCTCCCGTTCCTGTGTAACAGGCTCGAGGGGCTGAATGGCCTCCTCCCGTTCCTGTGTAACAGGCTCGAGGGGCTGAATGGCCTCCTCCCGTTCCTGTGTAACAGGCTCGAGGGGCTGAATGGCCTCCTCCCGTTCCTGTGCAACGGGCTCGAGGGGCTGAATGGCCTCCTCCCGTTCCTGTGCAACAGGCTCGAGGGGCTGAATGGCCTCCTCCCGTTCCTGTGCAACAGGCTCGAGGGGCTGAATGGCCTCCTCCCGTTCCTTTGTAACAGGCTCGAGGGGCTGAATGGCCTCCTCCCGTTCCTGTGCAACAGGCTCGAGGGGCTGAATGGCCTCCTCCCGTTCCTGTGTAACAGGCTCGAGGGGCTGAAGGGCCTCCTCCCGTTCCTGTGTAACAGGCTCGAGGGGCTGAATGGCCTCCTCCCGTTCCTTTGTAACAGGCTCGAGGGGCTGAATGGCCTCCTCCCGTTCCTGTGCAACAGGCTCGAGGGGCTGAATGGCCTCCTCCCGTTCCTGTGTAACAGGCTCGAGGGGCTGAATGGCCTCCTCCCGTTCCTGTGCAACGGGCTCGAGGGGCTGAATGGCCTCCTCCCGTTCCTGTGCAACAGGCTCGAGGGGCTGAATGGCCTCCTCCCGTTCCTGTGCAACAGGCTCGAGGGGCTGAATGGCCTCCTCCCGTTCCTTTGTAACAGGCTCGAGGGGCTGAATGGCCTCCTCCCGTTCCTGTGCAACAGGCTCGAGGGGCTGAATGGCCTCCTCCCGTTCCTGTGTAACAGGCTCGAGGGGCTGAAGGGCCTCCTCCCGTTCCTGTGTAACAGGCTCGAGGGGCTGAATGGCCTCCTCCCGTTCCTTTGTAACGTGCTCGAGGGGCTGAATGGCCTCCTCCCGTTCCTGTGTAACAGGCTCGAGGGGCTGAATGGCCTCCTCCCGTTCCTTTGTAACAGGCTCGAGGGGCTGAATGGCCTCCTCCCGTTCCTGTGCAACAGGCTCGAGGGGCTGAATGGCCTCCTCCCGTTCCTGTGTAACAGGCTCGAGGGGCTGAAGGGCCTCCTCCCGTTCCTGTGTAACAGGCTCGAGGGGCTGAATGGCCTCCTCCCGTTCCTTTGTAACGTGCTCGAGGGGCTGAATGGCCTCCTCCCGTTCCTTTGTAACGTGCTCGAGGGGCTGAATGGCCTCCTCCCGTTCCTGTGCAACAGGCTCGAGGGGCTGAATGGCCTCCTCCCGTTCCTGTGTAACGGGCCCGAGGGGCTGAAGAGCCTGTTCCATCGGAACAGGAGAAGGCCAGAGGGGCTGAAGAGTCTGTTACATCGGAACAGGAGAAGGCCAGAGGGGCTGAAGAGCCTGTTACATCGGAACAGGAGAAGGCCAGAGGGGCTGAATGGCCAGACCTGGTTCAGCCCCGTTATGCCCAGAATCAAAAAATCGCTCGCTGACACTCAAGTCTGGGTTTGCCCATTGGCCCCGGTGATGATCAATTTACTTTGTTTTTACTGCCAACCAGAAAACCTCAGCTTCAGGCTCTCGACTAAAGTCTGACGATCAGCCACTTGGAGAACTGCCCCCAGGAGAGTAACCGTTCCCTCGACAACAGGACGCGGGGAGGGAGGGCGGGGTGGGGGGATGGAACCTGTGAGGGAAAGAAACTGAAATCTGCCAACGATACTCATCGAACGATAGAGGCCATCGGATCTGCAGCACGCACCTGGGTCATTGTAGAGAAAAGGGGGCGACCTGATAGAGGTCATTAAAATCATCAAGGGGGTTAAATAGAGCAGACGTAGAGAAGCTGTTTCCAGTTGTGGGCGGGGAGAGGGAGCCCAGAACTAGGGGGCCACAAATATAAGATAGTCGCTAATAAATCCAATGGGGAATTCAGGAGACACGTCTCTACCCAGAGAGTGGTGAGAATGCGGAGCTCGCTCCCACATTACGTGCCATTCGGCCCATCAAGTCCATGCCGGCGTTTATGCTCCACACGAGCCTGCTCCCTCCGTCGTCTAACCCTTTACAGGGAGCAGTCGAGGCGAATCGCAGAGATGCATTTAAGGGGAAGCTGGATAGACGAGGGAGAAAGGAATAGAAGGACATAAGAACATAAGGAATAGGAGCAGGAGTCGGCCAATCGGCCCCTCGAGCCTGCTCCGCCGTTCAATAAGATCATGGCTGATCTGATCCTAACCTCAAATCTAAATTCACGTCCAATTTCCCGCCCGCTCCCCGTAACGATAGGGTGAGGTGAGGTAGGGAGGGAGGAGGCTCGTGTTGGAGCATAAACACCAGCGCGGACCAGTTGGGCCTGTTTCTGCGCTGTGAACTCGAAGTCATTCTCAGTGCGGTTTTTCCTCGTACGCAAACTCATCTCCTTCTCCAGCCTCTTGTTTGACTTCAGCTGATTCGCAATTCAAACCCAGCATTCAAAAAAAAAAACAAGACTAAAGGTCACTGTGTTAAATCGGGAACGGGGAAATGGAGGGATGCAGCCTGATCCCACTCGATCTTTCATTATCCCACACAAGGAAATGAAGGAATTAAGTGTACTTTCTGAAATAACACAGGCTACAAAGATAAGTGCAGACGGAGGAGGCCATTTCGCCATCTGGTTCACTCTGCCGTAGAAACCAACGATAGCCCTTAGCAACCACCGACCCACCTCCTGAATAACGACCCAGAGACCACCACCACAACAGCTTGCATTCATATAGCGCCTTTAATGTAGTGAAAACATCCCAAGGCGCTTCACCGGAGCGATTAGCAAACAAACATCGACAGCGGGCCACGTAAGGAGAAGCTTTGTCAAAGAGGGAGGTTTTAAGGGCCGTCTTGAAAGGAGGAGAGAGAGGGGACAAGAGGCGGAGAGATTTAGGGAGTCGAACTCCAGAAGGCCGCCAAAGGCTCGATCCAATTGGGATTAAAAAGAGACTAACAGCAATTGTGACTGAGAAAGTGTCATTCAGACAATCAGTTTCTGCATCTCACCGTTGCCAAATTTGTGTAACCGGTCTGGGGTACGGCAGCTATACAAAACCCTGGTTAGACCACACCTGGAGTACTGTGAGCAGTTCTGGGCACCGCACCTTCGGAAGGACGTACTGGCCTTGGAGGGAGTGCAGCGTAGGTTTACTAGAATGATACCCGGACTTCAAGGGTTAAGTTACGAGGAGAGATTGCACAAATTGGGGTTGTATTCTCTGGAGTTTCGAAGGTTAAGGGGTGATCTGATCGAAGTTTATAAGATATTAAGGGGAACGGATAGGGTGGATAGAGAGAAACTATTTCCGCTGGTTGGGGATTCTAGGAGAAGGGGGCACAGTCTAAAAATTAGAGCCAGACCTTTCAGGAGCGAGATTAGAAAACATTTCTACACACAAAGGGTGGTAGAAGTTTGGAACTCTCTTCCGCAAACGGCAATTGATACTAGCTCAATTGCTAAATTTAAATCTGAGATAGATAGCTTTTTGGCAACCAAAGGTATTAAGGGATATGGGCCAAAGGCAGGTATATGGAGTTAGATCACAGATCAGCCATGATCTTATCAAATGGCGGAGCAGGCACGAGGGGCTGAATGGCCTACTCCTGTTCCTATGATAGTGTAATGGTTATGCTACTGGACAAATAATCTAGAGATGGATTGAGTTCAAATCCCACCATTGGCAGTTTGAGAATTTGGATTCAGTTTTTTAAAAATCTGGAAATATAAAGCTGGGATCAGCAAAAGTGATTTTAAGCTGTCGGATTGTCGTTAAAAACCCAATCAGTTCATTAATGTCCTTTTTAGGGAAGGAAACCTGCCGTCCTTACCCGCTCTGGGCCTATATGTGACTCCATTCCCCTACACCAACGTGGTTGACTCTGAAGTGGCCCAGCGAGACACTCAGTTGTATCAATTCGGGCAACTAGGGATGGACAATAAATAATGGCCTTGCCAGCAGCGCCCACATCCAAAGAACGGATAATAAAAATCTGACTCTGGAGCACGGTGAGTCAGTTCCCCCACACTCCTGGAAGTCTCACACTGTTTCGCCTCCCCACGTCAGGTTTGGGACATAAGAACATAAGAAATCGGAGCAGGAGTAAGCCAATCGGCCCCTCGAGCCTGCTCCGCCATTCAATAAGATCATGGCTGATCTGATCCTAACCTCAAATCTAAATTCATGTCCAATTTCCCACCCGCTCCCCGTAACCCCTAATTCCCTTTACTTCCAGGAAACTGTCTATTTCTGTATTAAATTTATTTAATGATGTAGCTTCCACAGCTTCCTGGGGCAGCAAATTCCACAGACCTACTACCCTCTGAGTGAAGAAGTTTCTCCTCATCTCAGTTTTGAAAGAGCAGCCCCTTATTCTAAGATTATGCCCCCTAGTTCTAGTTTCACCCATCCTTGGGAACATCCTTACTGCATCCACCCGATCAAGCCCCTTCACAATCTTATATGTTTCAATAAGATCGCCTCTCATTCTTCTGAACTCCAATGAGTAGAGTCCCAATCTACTCAACCTCTCCTCATATGTCCACCCCCTCATCCCCGGGATTAACCGAGTGAACCTTCTTTGTACTGCCTCGAGAGCAAGTATGTCTTTTCTTAAGTATGGAGACCAAAACTGTATGCAGTATTCCAGGTGCGGTCTCACCAATACCTTATATAACTGCAGCAATACCTCCCTGTTTTTATATTCTATCCCCCTAGCAATAAAAGACAACATTCCGTTGGCCTTCTTGATCACCTGCTGCACCTGCATACTAACTTTTTGATTTTCTTGCACTCGGACCCCCAGATCCCTTTGTACTGCAGTACTTTCCAGTTTCTCGCCATTAAGACGACACCGTGTACCGTTCTTTGTACCAACGCTGCAGTTGTAGCGTAAAACGCGCCCAAAATGGCGGAGCAAGCTTGACGGACTGAATGGCCAGCTCCTGCTCACGCAGGGACCAGTCGGAAGATGATGATGAGGATTCATTTATAACATGTGCCGGTCATGACTCGGCGGGCAACACTTTCGCTCTGGAGTCAGAGGGTCGTGGGTTCGAGTCCCACTCCAGAGAGTGCCGGTACCGAGGGAGCGCTGCGCTGTCGGAGGTGCCGTCTTTCGGATGAGACGTTAAACCGAGGCCCCGTGTCTGCCCTCTCGGGCGGACGTAAAAGATCCCACGGCCACTATTTCGAAGAGGGGCAGGGGAGTTCCCCCAGGTGTCCTGGGCCAATATTTACCCCTCAACCAACAGCACTACAAAACAGATAATCCGGTCATTGTCACATTGCTGTTTGTGGGATCTTGCTGTGCGCAAATTGTCTGCCGCTTTTCCTGCAATACAACAGTGGCTACACTTCAAAAAGTACTTAATTGACTGTAAAGCGCTTTGGGGCGTCCTGAGGTGGTGAAAGGCGCTAGATAAATGCAAGTCTTATTATCTTATTATCTTAATGGCGAGAAACTGGAAAGTACTGCAGTACAAAGGGATCTGGGGGTCCGAGTGCAAGAAAATCATAAAGTTAGTATGCAGGTGCAGCAGGTGATCAAGAAGGCCAACGGAATGTTGGCTTTTATTACTAGGGGGATAGAATATAAAAACAGGGAGGTATTGCTGCAGTTATATAAGGTATTGGTGAGACCGCACCTGGAATACTGCATACAGTTTTGGTCTCCATACTTAAGAAAAGACATACTTGCTCTCGAGGCAGTACAAAGAAGGGGCTTGATCGGGTGGATGCGGTAAGGATGTTCCCAAGGATGGGTGAAACTAGAACTAGGGGGCATAATCTTAGAATAAGGGGCTGCTCTTTCAAAACTGAGATGAGGAGAAACTTCTTCACTCAGAGGGTAGTAGGTCTGTGGAATTTGCTGCCCCAGGAAGCTACATCATTAAATAAATTTAAAACAGAAATAGACAGTTTCCTAGAAGTAAAGGGAATTAGGGGTTACGGGGAGCGGGCAGGAAATTGGACATGAATTTAGATTTGAGGTTAGGGTCAGATCAGCCATGATCTTATTGAATGGCGGAGCAGGCTCGAGGGGCCGATTGGCCCACTCCTGCTCCTATTTCTTATGTAAGTCCTGTCACACAGGGAGCAGTCTGTTGACTATAACGATTCTTCTATCACATTACGAGTTGTAACGATTATGACCCGTCCAGAAAAAAGAAACGCTCTTTGGGTTCGATCATTCTAGCATTGACTCTCTCTCTCTCTCTCTCTCGGGATCCCTTCCAGTGAAAAAAAAAATCATTTCAATTTTAAACAGTTGCACTTGGCTTCAGTTTTTAAAAAGAGACTTCAGTCAATTTCCCGAAAGTTTATTAAAATCCATTTACTCTGTAAATTGCCGCTAAGTGGTTTACTTTATCTTTATTACCCCACATTAGTCACGATGTAACATGACGCTGGGAGACTGACACCAATTCATAAATTATGAATCTGTCCCAGCGGTGTTGGAATTGTAAAAGCAATTATGTATGAGAAATGAATACTGTAGGACTGCGGAGCGGTAATCTGGCCCGGTAATCTGGCACAGTGCACGCAGACGCAGACGCAGACGCAGACGCACACAGCCACCCCGCGCACAGACAGGCACGTACGGGGACGCGTTGAAAAACAGGGCCCGACACGACTGCCCACCGTCCATCGATCAGGCTCAGCTACCCACCGCGTACCGCAATAAATCGCAGGGCTCCACCTTCGGCCTTCGTGCTGCCAGACGGGCAAGTCTCGGAGACCACAATCGTGAAATCGCGGGCGCGCTTTCTCCGTCGGGTGCGAACCTGAGGGCAGCGCGGTCGCGATGCCCCAATACCTGCGATCGGAGGCCGCCCGCTGGCTATCCGTGAAATCGGCCGCGTCGTTCTGGTTTCAATTCAACTGTCAATTGTTTGAAATTCATTCTCGGGATGTGGGTGCCGCTGGCTGAGGCCAGCATTTATTGCCCGTCCCTAGTTGCCCGTATTGCGGGGACCCCCGAGCGGAGACCGACGCCCTCCCCGGGGGAACCCCCAAGCGAACACCGACGCCCTCCCCGGGGGACCCCCCAAGCGAACGCCGACTCCCTCCCCGGGGAAGATGTCGCACGCAGCGACGGAAAGGCGGGTGACTCCGTGTGATCCGGCGTTCCCGGTGAGGGTGCCACGCCCACGGGGAGTGGATCGCGGGCAAGTCACTGGTAAGTCGGGTTGATAAGGAGGGGGGCACCAAGATCTGGTCAGATGCAAATTACCCCGATAGCAGCAGCCGAACCATGACAATCACAGGCACTTGGAATCACGGCGAACAGGAGCAGGCCATTTGGCCCGTCATTGAAAGAGCTGTCCCATTCGTCCCACTTTCCCCTGCGAATTTTTACTCTTTCAAGTCTTTATCCAATTCCCTTTTGAAAGGTTTGTTTGAGGATAAATTTGGGGTTGTATTCTCTCGAGTTTCGAAGGTTAAGGGGTGATCTGATCGAAGTTTATAAGATATTAAGGGGAACGGATAGGGTGGATAGAGAGAAACTATTTCCGCTGGTTGGGGATTCTAGGAGTAGGGGGCACAGTCTAAAAATTAGACCTTTCAGGAGCGAGATTAGAAAACATTTCTACACACAAAGGGTGGTAGAAGTTTGGAACTCTTTCCGCAAACGGCAATTGATACTAGCTCAATTGCTAAATTTAAATCTGAGATAGATAGCTTTTTGGCAACCAAAGGTATTAAGGGATATGGGCCAAAGGCAGGTATATGGAGTTAGATCACAGGTCAGCCATGATCTCATCAAATGGGGGAGCAGGCACGAGGGGCTGAATGGCCTCCTCCTGTTCCTACGTTCCTATGTTTGTTTTTGTTTAATTCCAGTCAGGTCTGTTTTGATTTGATTCCGCAGTGTTTAACCACAAGTGTTAACACGGTGATCACCACAAACAAAACAACCAATCACTGTAAACGAGGTCAGAAAACTGAAAGGAGACACCATAACTCTTTGGTTTGGTAATCACAAGTCGTTTAAAAAAAGTCATGGTTTCTTTGGCAGGGGGACCTGGCAGGCTCAGGTATAGGAGATAGTCGTCCAGCCTACATTGGTTCCCGGTCCAGCAACGCCCCGATTTTAAAAATTCGCATCCTCATTTTCAAAATCCGCCATGATCTCTGCGACCTCCTCCAGCCCAACAACCCTCCGAGATCTCTGCCCTCCTCCGATTCTGGCCTCTTGCGCATCCCCGATTTTAAAATCGCTCCACCATTGGCGGCCGTGCCTTCAGCTGCCTGGGCCCTGAGCTCTGGAATTCCCTCCCTGAACCTCTCCACCTCTCTCTCCCCTCCTTTAAGACGCTCCTTAAAACCTACCTCTTTGACCAAGCTTTTGGTCACCTGTCCTAATATCTCCTCATGTTGCTCGGTGTCAAATTTGGTTTGATAATCGCTCCTGTGAAGCGCCTTGGGACGTATTACTATTTTAAAGGCGCTATATAAATGCAAGTTCATAGAATCATACAGTACTGATGGAGGCCATTCAGCCCCTCGTGCCTAGGCCGGCTCTTTGAAAGAGCTGTCCAGTTAGTCCCACTCCCCAGCTCTTTCCCCCACAGCCCTGCAACTTTTTCCCTTCAAGTATTTATCCAATTCCCTTTTGAAAGTTACTGTTGAATCTGCTTCCACCGTCCTTTCAGGCAGCGCGTTCCAGATCATCACAACTCGCTGCGTAAAAAAAATTCTCCTCATCTCCCCCTCTGGCTCTCTTGCGAATTACCTTAAATCCTCTGGTTACCGACCCTTCTGGAAACAGTTTCTCCTTATTTACTCTATCAAAACCGTTCATGATTTTGAACACCTCTGTCAAATCTCCCCTTAACCTTCTCAGCTCTAAGGAGAACAATCCCAGCTTCTCCAATAACTGAAGTCCATCAGCCCTGGTACCATTCTAGTAAAATCTCCTCTGCACCCTCTCCAAGGCCTTGACGTCCTTCCGAAAGTGTGATGCCCAGAATTGGACACAATTCTCCAGCTGAGGCCTAACCAGTGTTTTATAAAGGTTTAGCATGACTTCCTTGTTTTATGCTCTATGGTAATAAAGTCCAGGATCCCATATGCTTTTTTAACAGCCTTCTCAACTTGTCCTGCCATCTTCAAAGATTTGCGTACATACAGACCCCAGGTCTCTCTGTTCCTGCACCCCCGTTAAAATTGTTGATGTTGCTTCCATGTGGGAGTATTTTCAATAATTGCTCAACAGCGATCCCGTTACTCCGAATCCAAATGTTTCTCTCCCTATTCAACATCAGTTGTCACTCCGAGCTTGATGATAGAGCTTTAAGGGAGTCGACCATTCGAAACTATCAGGGCTTTGAAGGGTGCAACTGCTACTTTGAGATCGGTGGCTCCTTAGGGCAAAGTGCCACTGGCCAACCAGAGTTATACTGCAGGCTGCGCCCAAGTCACAGAGAATGGACTCGCCCTACGAACATCGGTCAACTCTTGGCTCTGGGATGAGGGCAGCAGTCGTCTCTCTGCCGAAAAGGCAAGGGCTAAAAAAAAAATGAAGTTTGAAAAGGTCCCAAGGCAGCCGAAATCAGCCCTGCGGAAACTTTACTTCCCCATTGGTCGCAGCTGGCTCAGAGCTGAAGTGGGCTGGGACTCCAGGAATAGTCGGAGGGAGTGGTTACTGGATCAGAAATAGCTTGTTGTTCCACAAATACACATTGCCGGAGCTTTGGTCGTGATGGAGAGTTCGGAAGGTTCAACTTGACAGGCGGGTTATGGAGAAGACAATTCCAAACTAAAACCTCGGAGAAGGAAAATGACAGATGGACGCGAAGCTCCTTTGGCAGGAAAAATCAGGGAGCAAGTTATTATCTTAATGGCGAGAAACTGGAAAGTACTGCAGTACAAAGGGATCTGGGGGTCCGAGTGCAAGAAAATCACAAAGTTGGTATGCAGGTGCAGCAGGTGATCAAGAAGGCCAACGGAATGTTGGCTTTTATTGCTCGGGGGATAGAATATAAAAACAGGGAGGTATTGCTGCAGTTATATAAGGTATTGGTGAGACCGCACCTGGAATACTGCATACAGTTTTGGTCTCCATACTTAAGAAAAGACATACTTGCTCTCGAGGCAGTACAAAGAAGGTTCACTCGGTTAATCCCGGGGATGAGGGGGTGGACATATGAGGAGAGGTTGAGTAGATTGGGACTCTACTCATTGGAGTTCAGAAGAATGAGAGGCGATCTTATTGAAACATATAAGATTGTGAAGGGGCTTGATCGGGTGGATGCGGTAAGGATGTTCCCAAGGATGGGTGAAACTAGAACTAGGGGGCATAATCTTAGAATAAGGGGCTGCTCTTTCAAAACTGAGATGAGGAGAAACTTCTTCACTCAGAGGGTAGTAGGTCTGTGGAATTTGCTGCCCCAGGAAGCTGTGGAAGCTACATCATTAAATAAATTTAAAACAGAAATAGACAGTTTCCTAGAAGTAAAGGGAATTAGGGGTTACGGGGAGCGGGCAGGAAATTGGACATGAATTTAGATTTGAGGTTAGGATCAGATCAGCCAGGATCTTATTGAATGGCGAAGCAGGCTCGAGGGGCCGACTGGCCGACTCCTGCTCCTATTTCTTATGTTCTCATGTTAGTGCATTAAAACGACAAACTGTAAAAACGTGGAACGCCGTCACATAACGTCACGTGATTCAAAGCTTTGGATTAGTACAAATTGGGCAGTGTGACTGGGCAGGCTTTTAAACTGGGATCCCAAGACCCTCACAGGGTGTCCTTGAGGGGAATGCTGGGGGGTTGGGGGGGCCCTGAAGATCCTCAGGTTTCTATCTGTCTCTTGTCCGATATTATTGTTTTTTGTATCTTCACTCCCTTCCCTTGGAGAACAGTGTGAAGTGGTGGGGAGGATTCACAGGTGAACACTCGTTGCAGGGCCATAACCATCTTTATATCAACAAAGAGGGGGCGGTGGGGTTAGTCCTATACGGGCGTGGGGGGGGTGGGGGGGGGGAAGAGTTTTCTGGACTTTTTTTTATTCGTTCATGGGATGTGGGCGTCGCTGGCGAGGCCGGCATTTATTGCCCATCCCTAATTGCCCCTTGAGAAGGTGGTGGTGAGCCGCCTTCTTGAACCGCTGCAGTCCGTGTGGTGACGGTTCTCCCATAGTGCTGTTAGGAAGGGAGTTCCAGGATTTTGACCCACCGACGATGAAGGAACGGCCGATATATTTCCAAGTCGGGATGGTGTGTGACTTGGAGGGGAACGTGCAGGTGGTGTTGTTCCCATGTGCCTGCTGCCCTTGTCCTTCTAGGTGGTAGAGGTCGCGGGTTTGGGAGGTGCTGTCGAAGAAGCCTTGGCGAGTTGCTGCAGTGCATCCTGTGGATGGTACACACTGCAGCCACGGTGCGCCGGTGGTGAAGGGAGTGAATGTTTAGGGTGGTGGATGGGGTGCCAATCAAGCGGGCTGCTTTGTCCTGGATGATGTCGAGCTTCTTGAGTGTTGTTGGAGCTGCACTCATCCAGGCAAGTGGAGAGTATTCCATCACACTCCTGACTTGTGCCTTGTAGATGGTGGAAAGGCTTTGGAGAGTCAGGAGGTGAGTCACTCGCCATAGAATACCCAGCCTCTGACCTGCTCTTGTAGCCACAGTATTTATAAGGCTGGTCCAGTTAAGTTTCTGGTCAATGGTGACCCCCAGGATGTTGATGGTGGGGGATTCGGCGATGGTAATGCCGTTGAATGTCAAGGGGAGGTGGTTAGACTCTCTCTTGTTGGAGATGGTCATTGCCTGGCACTTGACTGGCGCGAATGTTACTTGCCACTTATGAGCCCAAGCCTGGATGTTGTCCAGGTCTTGCTGCACGCGGGCTCGGACTCCCACAACTCATACTGGACACGAGAATCCCGCTGGATGTCAACCCAGAATTCAAGGCCGAAGCTCCGGTCTCCGCTCGCTGGGGCCATCCAGAGTGAGGTTCGAACCCTGTACATTCTGACTCCGAGAGGGGAAATGGCTCCCACTGAACCCAAGACTCAGTCCATCATTAACCTCTCCCCATACTTTTAGCAACAAAACCGCCAAGCCTCTCTCGGCATGCGATGCCCTGGGGAGGAGTCAGGGGCCCCGTCGGACTGCGTTGGCGCCCTAGCTGTAGAGTGAGCGTGCAACGGTTTCACTTTGCACCCACACTAAAGATGCAGTTGTGTGAATCCAGAGTCAGGGCCAGAACCCGAACCCAGACCGGAGTGGAACGAGAGTCCCTGCACCCGATGGGTCCCAGGCTCCACCCAACTTCTCAACCCAAGCTGTGAGGCAAAGCAGGTTTTGCACAGACGCTACGTTTATTGGTGAAAATGGACTCTCGCGTCCTACTTTTGCACTAGTCCTGCTTGGAATCAAGTTCATAATGGTGAGAAATTAAACATAGTGTCACAATCGCCCAATGTCCCATTTCAATAGGTTATTCTCAAGCTTGTGGAGGGACCAAGCAGCTCGCCCTGGCCCGTGTCACTGTTGAAAGTTACTTGACTCTCTTTCTGGGATATTTTCCATACTTGAGAGCGAGCAGCAGAGAACTCGCCCACTTCAATCTCAGCAAGGATTCCGGTACTGCTGTAAAATGACGAGTTATTTTCAAACGCGGGCTCACAACAGTCTGCCCGCATTCAAATCCCTCCGTGGCCTCGCCCCCCCACCCACCACCCTTCCCCGTCTCTGTGACCTCCTCCAGCCCCGCAACCCTTCATCGACAACAACCTGCGCTGCTTCACGGGAGCGGTCCTCAAACAAAACTTGACACCGAGCCACATGAGGAGATATTAGGACAGGCGACCAAAAGCCTGGTCAAAGAGGGAGGTTTTAAGGAGCGTCTCAAAAGGAGGAGATTTCAAGGTACCAATCTGTGCCATGATTAGCCCTCACATAAACACCGCACAATCTGCCCACAGCTCAGCATCGCAACAAACTACAATCCGTCTCCCGGATGAGAGGTTAAGCCGAGGCCCTCTCGGGTGGGCGTAAAAGATCCCACGGCCACTATTTTGAAGAAGAGCAGGGGGCGAGTTCTCCCCGGTGTCCTGGGGCCGATATTTATCCCTCAAACCAACACCACTAAAAAACAGATTATCGTTATCACATTGCTGTTGGCGGGATCTTGCTGTGCACATAAGGCCGCTGCGTTTCCTGCCGTTACATAGAATTTAGAACACAAAAACAGGCCGTTCGGCCCAAATCGTCCGTGCTGGTGTTTATGCTCCACACGAGCCTCCTCCCTCCCTTCTTCATCTCACCCTATCAGCATATCCTTCTATTCCTTTCTCCCTCGTGTTTATCCGGCTTCCCCTTAAATGTATCTACACTATTCACCTCAACTACTCCTTGTGGGAGCGAGTTCCACATTCTCACCACTCTCTGGGGAAAGAAGTTTCTTAAAAAGAATTCCTTATTGGATTTATTGGAGACTATCTTATATTTATGGCCCCTTAACCGTACGTACAATTCAAAAGTACTTCATTGGCCGGACAGCGCACTGGCATGACCTGAGGTCATGAAAGGCACTATAGGAATTTAAGCTCTTTCTACCATCATATTCCTAGAGAAATAACTATCGGAAAACTCAGCGGAGGAGTTTGAAGGCAGTAGCACTCCTGCCTTAGAGTCTGAAGTTTGTGGGTTCGAGCCCCACTCCAGATACTTGAGCCCATAATCCAGGCCGACACTCCCAGCGCCGCACCGTCGGAGGTGCCGTCTTTCGGGTGAGACGTCAAACCGAGGCCCCGTCTGCCCCCTCTCAGTTTAACGTCTCGCCGGTGGACGTAAAAGATCCCACAGCACCGAGAGCAGGGGGAGTTCTCCCCGGTGTCCTGGGGCCAATATTTATCCCTCGACCAACACTCAATTAAAAAAAAACCAGACTATCTGGTCATTTCCCACATTGCTGTTTGTGGGATCTTGCTGTGCGCAAATCGGCTGCCGCGTTTCCTACATCACAACAGTGACTACACTTCAAAAGTACTTCATTGGCTGTAAAGCGTTTTGGGATATCCTGAGGTTATGAAAGGCGCTTTGAGAGTTTTGCACGATTCCCAATGCCGATTACACTAACGGAGTTGACACACTGACAAGTTCCCCCTCGCTGCTAAATTTATGTTACCAGCAGATTTGGTGTATTTATAGCTGGTAACAGAAATAACCACGCTGATCTGTTTATTTCTGGGGGGGGGCGGGGGGGGGGGGGGAAAGAAACAAGATAAAGGTAACTCCGAGGGTTAATTATTAACCAGCAGCTGATACTTTAAATGGTAATAAGTCTTGCCCCCTTGAGTAACTCCAGACAATAGCACGGAAATCTGACACAGCCAGGAAACTCAGTGCTCCTTGCAAACCTAACTGCGCCCTGGCTTTAAAAAATTATAATTGCATTTCTAATGACTGGGGGGGGCTGAAACTGCCGAATTTAATCAGCCAGACTTGACTGAGTGACACTTGTTTGAATTGAGCGAAGCAAAAAAAAAGGTTTTTGTACTCACATCAGCACTTGTTTCCTGTCACTCGCTGCTCCTTTAAAGGCAGATGTTTTAAACTTTTCTTTTTGCAAAGGCGAAGTTATATTTTTTTGCACATTTCACTCTCGATGCTGATATCGAGCTGGGAGCAGCTTGCTCCACACTTCAGTCCTAATGATAACCTAGTTCTGTCAGTTGCTCTCTCACACACACTAATCCCTCCCACACTTCAATCTGCTGCTCTGGGGCTGGGCTAATTAGTGACTGTCTCCAATCAGGAATCAGGCAGTCTCCCAGCAAGTTATCATGAGCAGGGTCGGAGTTATATAAAAAGGAAGGAAGGAGAAAAACAACACATTCTGGACACTTGAAAGTCCTGCCCCTGCTTCTCACGTGGAAGTTTCCAAAACTTGTAAGAAACTTTCCCAGGAATTTGATTCATGCACTTCCACTGATATCATCACCTGTACAAGTAAAACTACAACAAGCATTGTCTCCTCACTGGATAACAAGCTGCTCCCTTTATCTATAACAAACACCTCAAATGTTTCGGGGCAAAAATAGAAAGATCACTGATAATGATCCAGTTAAACACGGAGTGGATAACTTTTTTTTTATCCGTCCGTGGGATGTGGGCGTCGCTGGCGGGGCCGGCATTTATTGCCCATCCCTAATTGCCCTTGAGAAGGTGGTGGTGAGCCGCCTTCTTGAACCGCTGCAGTCCGTGTGGTGACGGTTCTCCCACAGTGCTGTTAGGAAGGGAGTTCCAGGATTTTGACCCAGCGACGATGAAGGAACGGCCGATATATTTCCAAGTCGGGATGGTGTGTGACTTGGAGGGGAACGTGCAGGTGGTGTTGTTCCCATGTGCCTGCTGCCCTTGTCCTTCTAGGTGGTAGAGGTCGCGGGTTTGGGAGGTGCTGTCGAAGAAGCCTTGGCGAGTTGCTGCAGTGCATCCTGTGGATGGTACACACTGCAGCCACTGTGCGCCGGTGGTGAAGGGAGTGAATGTTTAGGTAGTGTATGTGTGAATCATAGAATCATAGAAAATAGGAGCAAGAGTAGGCCATTCAGCCCTCCGGGCCTGTTCTGCCATTCAAAAATGATCATGGCTGATCGTCTAACTCAGTACCCTGTTCCCCCTTTTTCCCCATATCCCTTTAGCGTTAAGAAATATATCTATCTCCTTCTTGAATACATCTAATGACTTGGCCTCCACTGCCTTCTGTGGTAGAGAATTCCACAGGTTCACCACCCTCTGAGTGAAGAAATTTCTCCTCATCTCGGGTCTAAATGGCAGCTCCAACAACACTCAAGAAGCTCGACACCATCCAGGACAAAGCAGCCCGCTTGATTGGCACCCCATCCACCACCCTAAACATTCACTCCCTTCATCACCGACGCACAGTGGCTGCAGTGTGTACCATCCACAGGATGCACTGCAGCAACTCGCCAAGGCTTCTTCGACAGCACCTCCCAAACCCGCGACCTCTACCACCTAGAAGGACAAGAGCAGCAGGCACATGGGAACAACACCACCTGCACGTTCCCCTCCAAGTCACACACCATCCCGACTTGGAAATATATCGGCCGTTCCTTCATCGTCGCTGGGTCAAAATCCTGGAACTCCCTTCCTAACAGCACTGTGGGAGAACCTTCACCACACGGACTGCAGCGGTTCAAGAAGGCGGCTCACCACCACCTTCTCAAGGGGGCAATTAGGGATGGGCAATAAATGCCGGCCTCGCCAGCAACGCCCACATCCCATGAACGAATAATAATAAAAAAAATACCCCGTATCCTGAGACTGTGACCCCTGGTTCTGGACTTCCCATCCATCGGGAACATCCTCCCTGCATCTGGTCTGTCTAGTCCCGTTGGAATTTTGTGTGGTGCGGTGGGGGGGTTTATTTTTGGTACCTGTTTCAAACCCCCATCCACGGCAGATAACCTGAGGTCAGTTTCAGTTCTGGTTGCAGGAAATAGTAAAGACACCTTCTCATTTGTTCCATGTCCTCTGCCAAACTTCGGGTGGGTAATAAAACTCGAAACATCTGCTTCCCGGCATAGATGCATAAAACAGAAAGTTGTGTCTGTAGTCTGTTACTGGGAATTCCTTCCACTTCATCCTCCCTCATGGACATTACAACTGGCGTCTTCATTCCCTGGCCACCGACTCCATCCCCCTCCCTGGCCACTGTCTGAGGCTCCGTTCGCAACATTGGAGTCCCATTTGACCCTGAGATGAGCTTCTGACCCCATAGCCTCTCCATCACCAGGACCGCCCACTTCCACCTCCGTAACATCGCCCGTCTCCGCCCCTGCCTCAGCTCATCTGCTGCTGAAATCCTCATCCGTGCCTTTGTTACCTCTAGACTGGACTATTCCAATGCTCTCCTGGCCGGCCTCCCATCTCCCACCCTCCATAAACTTGAGCTCATCCAAAACTCTGCTGCCCCCGTATCCTAACTCGCACCAAGTCCTGTTCACCCATCACCCCCCTGTGCTCGCTGACCCACATTGGCTACCGGTCCGGGAACGCCTCGATTTTAAAATTCTCATCCTCGGGTTCAAATCCCTCCATGGCCCTCGCCCCCCTCCCTATCTCTGTAACCTCCTCCAGCTCCTACAACCCTCCGAGATCTCTGCACTCCTCCAATTCTGGCCTCTTGTCCATCCCTGACTTTCGTTGTTCCACCATTGGCGGCCGTGCCTTCAGCTGCCTAGGCTGTAAACTTTGGAAGTCCCTCCCTAAACCTCTCCGCCTCTCTCTCCTCCTTTAAGTCACTACTTAAAACCTACCTCTTTGACCAAGCTTTTGGTCACCTGTCCTAATATCTCCTTATGTGGGCTCGGTGTCAAATTTTGTCTGATAATCGCTCCTGCGAAGCGCCTTGGGATGTTAAAGGCTCTATATAAATGCAAGTTGCTGTTGTTATAAAGTTCCTGTCTCGAAGGCTCTATCAGCCCATCGCGTTGCTGGGAGCTCGCTACAACATCCACAGGTCTCCCGAGAGTGGACACCTCTCCAAATTGATCAGACACATTGATCAAAATCTCTCCGCTGTAGAATGGGGGGTGTCCCAGCCAAAGGGGGTCCCACAATCGGTCACCGGTCAGTCCTGAGTGTGGGGAAAGTGAAAGGGGGGTTGTGGGGGAGAGCTCACAATTGGACTCGGTGTTTCAAGGAAGGAAGCCTTGCATTTCTATAGCGACTTTCACGTCCTCAGGACATCCCAAATCGCTTTACAGCCAACGAAGTACTTTTTGAAGAGTAGTCGCTGTTGTAATGTGGGAAACGCGGCAGCCAATTTGCGCACAGCAAGATCCCACAAACAGCAACGAGACAAACGACCAGATAATCTGTTTTAGTGATGTTGATGGAGGGGTTAAATATTGGCCCCAGGACACCGGGGAGAACTCCCCCTCCTCTTCTTCAAAATAGCGGCCGTGGGATCTTCTACGTCCAACTTAGAGGGCAGACTGGGCCTCGGTTTAACGTCTCATCCCAAAGGCGGCGCTCCCTCAGCGCGGCACTGGGGTTGTCGGCCTGGATTACGTGCTCAAGTCTCTGGAGTGGGACTTGAACCCACAACCTTCTGACTCCGAGGCGAGAGAGTGCTGCCCACTGAGCGACAGCTGACACCAGCACTCTGGGTGGTGAAGATATCAATCTGGGGTCCCTGCTCCTGGTCGCTATCCAGTGACTTCTTCTGGAACTACGCCTGTGGGTGTTGGGTGAGGGCAGGTTGACCTGGGTTGCGATGCACCCCATGGTAGAGTAGCTTGCTGACACACCCGGTCAAGAGCAGACTCTGTACTGTGTACGGTACAGTTCTAAGGAAGGATATACTTGCTTTAGAGGCAGTGCAATGAAGGTTCACCAGATTGATTCCTGGGATGAGGGGGTTGTCCTATGAGGAGAGATTGAGTAGAATGGGTCCATATTCTCTAGAGTTTGGAAGAATGAGAGGTGATCTCATTGAAACATATAAGATTCTGAGAGGGTTTGACAGGGTAGATGCTGAGAGGCTGTTTCTCCTGGCTGGAGAGTCTAGAACTAAGGGGCATCATCTCAGGATAAGCGGTCGGCCATTTAGGACTGAGATGAGGAGAAATTTCTTCACCCAGAGGGTTGTGAATCTTTGGAATTCTCTACCCCAGAGGGCTGTGGATGCTGAGTCGTTGAGTGTATTCAAGGCTGAGATGGATAGATTTTTGGACTCTAAGGGAATCAAGGGATCGGGCGGGAAAGTGGAGTTGAGGTCGAAGATCAGCCATGATCTGATTGAGTGGCGGAGCAGGCTCGAGGGGGCCGAATGGCCGACTCCTGCTCCTAATTTCTTATGTTCTTAGACACTTGGGTGGAGTCCTGGAGATGGACTGATGCCATGGGAATGGTACGGTCTCCCGGAAAAGGGAGGGAGAGGAACTGACTTTGATGAGAAAAGCTAACTCAACGCACGACCTTGAAGGGCGGTGGAAGCAGATTCCGTGGGAACTTTGAAAAGACAATTGGGCATGTACTCGAAAAGGTCTAATTTGCAGGGTTATGGGGGAGAAAAAGCTCGGAAGTGGGTGTAATTGGATAGCTCTTTCAAAGAGCCGGCACGTGCATGACGGGCTGAACGGCCTCCTTCTTTGCTGCAAGATTCTATGAATTCCCTGAAATACATCTAAGTTACAATAAGTTGCATTTATACAGCGCCTTTAACGTAGTGAAACGCCCCCAAGGCGCTTCGCAGGAGCGATTATCAAACAAAATTTGACACCGAGCCACGTCAGGAGATATTAGGACAGGCGACCAAGAGCTTGGTCAAAGAGGTAGGTCTTCAAGGAGGAGAGAGAGAGAGGCGGAGAGGGAATTCCAGAGCTTGGGGGCCCGGGCAGCTGAAGGCACGGCCGCCAATGGTGGAGCGATGGAAATCGGGGATGGGCAAGAGGCCAGAATCGGAGGAGCGCAGAGATCTCGGAGGGTTGTAGGGGCTGGAGGAGGTTACAGAGATAGGGAGGGGGGCGAGGGCCATGGAGGGATTTGAAAACAAGGGTGAGAATTTTAAAACTGAGGCATTGCCGGACCGGGAGCCAATGTGGGTCAGCGAGCACAGCTGGGGGGTGATGGGAGAACGGGACAACATGGAAACGAGACGTTCAACCCAATTAGTTCATGTTGGCGTTGACCCTCCACTCAAGAAAATTTATCCGCCATGTTCCCATATCTTCTTTTCTTTCATCCCCCTATCTAATCCAATCTTCGATATCGACAATAGTTTCTGCCTCAACCACTGGCCCTGGAAGTGAAACCCACACCCCCTCCTGCCCTCCGCCCTAAATCTCTCAACGTTTAACTTCGCACCTCCGGCCCCTCGTTCTCGGCCCCTCGACCACAGACTGACGTGGGGAGGGAGGGGAGGTAGCCTCCAGTCCCTGCGCCAGCGATGTTGTGAACACTGTGGGAAGATTTGACTAAGCCCTATTTATATCGGAATTATAAACTCGTTCTATTCCTGTGCTTTAACGAGAGACGTCAGTCAAAGGAAATCTCCCTCTTTCAGACTCGCTGACGGGTTCTGCTTTGTCGAAAGTTGTAAGAGAAATGTTTTTAACTGTACAATGACTTAAAATATTAAAGCAATATTTGAACCCACTCTCCCAACCAAATTAAAAATTGTGTGTGTGTGTGTGTGTGTGTGTGTGGGGGGTATCCCTTTAATTGTACAGTGCAGTAAGACACACATATCCACAACCCCTCTGGCTGGTTAATCTTGAAATGGCATTACACATCGAATTATAGAATCTTACAGCACAGGAGGCGGCCATTCGGCCCATCGTGCCTGTGCCAGCTCTTTGTCCAATCTAGCCCGACACCCCAGCTTTTTTCCCCGTAACCCTGCAAATTAGTCCCTTCAAGTACATGTCCAATTGCCTTTTGAAAGTCCCGATGGAATCTGCTCCCACCGCCCTTTCAGGGAGTGCGTCCCAGATCATAAGAACCCTCCGTGTGGAAAAACAGATTCTCCTCGTCTCCCCACCTCTGGTTCTCGTACCAGTTATTTTTAATCTGTGTCCTCTGGTCAACCACTCATGAGGGAAACAGTTTCTCCTTATTTACTCTATCGAAACCCTTCCTGATTTTGAACACCTCGATTAAATCTCCCCCTTAATCTTCTCTGCTCTAAGGAGAACAATCCCAGCTCCTCCAGTCCCTCCACGTAACTGAAGTCCCTCATCCCTGGCACCATTCTAGTAAATCTCCTCTGCACCCTCTCGAACATCCTTCCTAAAGTGCGGTGCCCAGGAGTGTACACAATACTCCAGCTGAGGCCTAACCAGTGATTTGCAGAGGTTCAGCATAACTTCCTCGTTTTAGTGTTCAATAGCCTGGCCTGTTCCATTCTTCCAGAGAGGGGGGGAATAGCAGTGATGAGTGACTTGTCAGAGCTGCAAAATTAAAGCTGGAAAGTGCATAATAATGTAGTGTGATGGAATACTCTCCACTTGCCCGGACGAGTGCAGCTCCAACAACACTCAAGAAGCTCGACACCATCCAGGGCAAAGCAGCCCGCTTGATTGGCGCCCCATCCACCACCCTAAACATTCACTCCCTTCACCACCGGCGCACTGTGGCTGCAGTGTGTACCATCCACAGGATGCACTGCAGCAACTCGCCAAGGCTTCTTCGACAGCACCTCCCAAACCCGCGACCTCTACCACCTAGAAGGACAAGGGCAGCAGGCGCATGGGAACAACACCACCTGCACGTTCCCCTCCAAGTCACACACCATCCCGACTTGGAAATATATCGCCGTTCCTTCATCGTCACTGGGTCGAAATCCTGGAACTCCCTTCCTAACAGCACTGTGGGAGAACCTTCACCAGACGGACTGCAGCGGTTCAAGAAGGCGGCTCACCACCACCTTCTCAAGGGGCAATTAGGGATGGGCAATAAATGCCGGCCTCGCCAGGCATCCAGAGAATTAATTATTAAAAAACCCGAGATTGTGATTGCATACAAAAAAAAAATCAAATTAAGTAAGTTATTCCTTTTATGTGCTGTGGACTTCTGAGATGTTCACAAGGCATAATGTCAGGGGTGAACAATTCAGGATGTTCTGAGCTTCACATGCTCTGCCAAATGATGTATTCATTCGAAAGCATATAATTGTTTTCAGGGTATAATGCACAGATGAAAAAACAAAAGATTTATAATTTAGCATCGAATACTTGAATAAAGATTGAAAATCGATGGGCAAATAATCGGATTACGAGCCCAATTCGAAGAGATGCCGAAACTTCAATCTCACTGAACGGCTGAGACTTTTTTTCCCTTCGTCGCAATAAATCCCATGGGCAAAGCTAAAATGGGTACAGGATTGACGTAACACACCGAGGAATTCTCAGCCAATAAAACCAAAACAGAATCTTAAAACGAAAAATAGTAACTCCAGGACAAATATAGTCGAATAAAACATTTGGTTCCATCTGGACATAAGTGGTTTGGTCGCAGAATTATAGAATCGTACAGCACTGAAGGAGGACATTCGGCCCATCGTGCCTGTGCCGGCTCTTTGGAAGAGCTGTCCGATCAGTCCCACTTCCCCCCACCCTGCTCTTTCCCCCACAGCCCCACAAATTTCTCCCCTTCGAGTATTTTCCCGATTCCCTTTTGAAAGTTTATCATTGAATCTGCTTCCACCGCTCGACATTCCAGATCGGAACAACTCGCCGCTTATCTGTCACGTACGAATGGGAGGCCGCCGTTCAGCTCCTCGAGCCTGTTCCGCCATTCATCTGGATCGTGGCTGGATCTCGGAATTGTGAGCAAAAACCGGGGCCCTCTAACACGGTGAAAGGTCAACTTTTGATTCCTGTTCGGATGGTGGGCATTTAAAAAAAAAATATTCACTTTCGGGATGTGGGCGTCGCTGGCGAGGCCGGCATTTATTGCCCATCCCTAATCGCCCCCTTGAGAAGGTGGTGGTGAGCCGCCTTCTTGAACCGCTGCAGTCCGTGTGGTGACGGTTCTCCCACAGTGCTGTTAGGAAGGGAGTTCCAGGATTTTGACCCAGCGACGATGAAGGAACGGCCGATATATTTCCAAGTCGGGATGGTGTGTGACTTGGAGGGGAACGTGCAGGTGGTGTTGTTCCCATGTGCCTGCTTCCCTTGTCCTTCTAGGTGGTAGAGGTCGCGGGTTTGGGAGGTGCTGTCGAAGAAGCCTTGGCGAGTTGCTGCAGTGCATACTGTGGATGGTACACACTGCAGCCACAGTGCGCCGGTGGTGAAGGGAGTGAATGTTTAGGGTGGTGGATGGGGTGCCAATCAAGCGGGCTGCTTTGTCCCGGATGGTGTCGAGCTTGGAGTGTTGTTGGAGCTGCACTCATCCAGGCAAGTGGAGAGTATTCCATCACACTCCTGACTTGTGCCTTGTAGGTGGTGGAAAGGCTTTGGGGAGTCAGGAGGTGAGTCACTCGTCACAGAATACCCAGCCTCTGACCTGCTCTTGTAGCCACAGTATTTATATGGCTGGTCCAGTTAAGTTTCTGGTCAATGGTGACCCCCAGGATGTTGATGGTGGGGGATTCGGTGATGGTAATGCCGTTGAATGTCAAGGGGAGGTGGTTAGACTCTCTCTTGTTGGAGATGGCACTTATCTGGCGCGAATGTTACTTGCCACTTAACAGCACAAGCCTGTTTTCTTCCCCCTTTCCTTCTGAATCTGTCCAACAGCGAAACACAAATACCGACGAAGGATTGAGGAAACCAGCTGCCTGGAAAATAACACCACAGCACACAGCTGCACGCCCGGCTAAACAGACTCTCTGAAAAATCTCCCACCTTCTTGTTGTCCCTGCCGGTCGCTGGCCCCTCACCCGATCCCTTCCCACTATACCCAATCCCACCAATGTCAGTCAAGCACTACAGGGGGGGGCTGCTGTGGGATCGGGCGTTGCCTTCGGGATCGCGCTGACGGAGCTTTCTCGGCCTTGTTATCTGTTTCAGTCACCCGCCAGAAGGGGCAGGCGCCAAACTGCATGCCTTTTGTTTCAAATCCGAGAAAGGACCGCTCGTACGCTCTTGTTATAGAGTCATAGAGTTATAGAGTCATAGAGTTATACAGCACGGATAGAGGCCCTTCGGCCCATCGTGTCCGCGCCGGCCATCAGCCCTGTCTACTCTAATCCCATATTCCAGCATTTGGTCCGTAGCCTTGTATGCTATGGCATTTCAAGTGCTCATCCAAATGCTTCTTGAATGTTGTGAGGGTTCCTGCCGCCACAACCCTTTCAGGCAGTGAGTTCCAGACTCCAACCACCCTCTGGGTGAAAAAGTTCTTTCTCAAATCCCCTCTAAACCTCCCGCCTTTTACCTTGAATCTATGTCCCCTTGTTATAGAACCCTCAACGAAGGGAAAAAGCTCCTTAGTATCCATCCTATCTGTGCCCCTCATAATTTTGTACACCTCAATCATGTCCCCCCTCAGCCTCCTCTGCTCCAAGGAAAACAAACCCAATCTTCCCAGTCTCTCTTCATAGCTGAAGCGCTCCAGCCCTGGTAACATCCTGGTGAATCTCCTCTGCACCCTCTCCAAAGCGATCACATCCTTCCTGTAGTGTGGCGACCAGAACTGCACACAGTACTCCAGCTGTGGCCTAACCAGTGTTTTATACAGCTCCATCATAACCTCCTTGCTCTTATATTCTATGCCTCGGCTAATAAAGGCAAGTATCCCATATGCCTTCTTTACCACCTTATCTACCTGTTCCGCCGCCTTCAGGGATCTGTGAACTTGCACACCAAGATCCCTCTGACCCTCTGTCTTGCCGAGGGTCCTCCCATTCATTGTGTATTCCCTTTCCTTGTTAGTCCCTCCAAAGTGCATCACCTCGCATTTTTCCGGGTTAAAACTGTTGACTTCGCCAATCGGGCAGAAGGTCAAAGCGACATCTCCAGTGGCAACGGCTCTGATCAGACTGTTACGTTAATGGATAAATCCAAGAATAGATTCAGGCAAGTAAAGGGGGCAAACACTGTGAGGAATTTTTTGGCCATGCGGGCCAGAGATTCTTGTCTTTTTACGGGGCCAGTTCTAGGTGTCGAAAATACCACGATGCGGCCTGGTGGGATCCTCAGCCTTAATTTGGTGCTGTCAGCCGCACGCAGTCGCGCGAACGCTTTTAAAACCTGGCAAATAAAAAAAAAAACAATGTCACTTGGAGGGCAAGTAGCCGGGAAGGAACAGCTCTGCTGACAGCGCGCTCGGGACCCTTGATGAGCTGCTTGTCGCTCTGGCCGGCTCCCTGTCCTTGGTCGCTGTTTTAGCGATCGTTGGTTCATAGTAGGGACATGGTCGAAGGATAAATATTGGCCAGGACACCGGGGAGAACGCCCCTGCTCTTCTTCGAATAGCGCCGTGGCCCCTAACCTCTGAGTCAGAAGGTCGCGGGTTCAAGAACCATTCCAGAGACTTGAGCACGTAATCGAGGCTGACACTTCAGTGCAGTACTGAGGGAGTGCTGCACTGTCAGAGGTGCCATCTTTTGAATGAGACGTCAAACCAAGTCTGCCCTCTCAGGTGAACATAAAAGATCCCACAGCCACTATTCCAAGAAGAGCAGGGGATTTTTTTCCCGGTGTCCTGGCCAATATTTATTCCTCACTGAACATCACTAAGACAGATTTTCTTGACATTCAACGGCATTACCATCGCCGAATCCCCCACCATCAACATCCTGGGGGTCACCATTGACCAGAAACTTAACTGGACCAGCCATATAAATACTGTGGCTACAAGAGCAGGTCAGAGGCTGGGTATTCTGCGGCGAGTGACTCACCTCCTGACTCCCCAAAGCCTTTCCACCATCTACAAGGCTCAAGTCAGGAGTGTGATGGAATACTCTCCACTTGCCTGGATGAGTGCAGCTCCAACAACACTCGAAGCTCGACACCATCCAGGACAAAGCAGCCCGCTTGATTGGCACCCCATCCACCACCCTAAACATTCACTCCCTTCACCACCGGCGCACTGTGGCTGCAGTGTGTACCATCCACAGGATGCACTGCAGCAACTCGCCAAGGCTTCTTCGACAGCACCTCCCAAACCCGCGACCTCTACCACCTAGAAGGACAAGGGCAGCAGGCACATGGGAACAACACCACCTGCACGTTCCCCTCCAAGTCACACACCATCCCGACTTGGAAATATACCGGTCGTTCCTTCATCGTCGCTGGGTCAAAATCCTGGAACTCCCTTCCTAACAGCACTGTGGGAGAACCGTCACCACATGGACTGCAGCGGTTCAAGAAGGCGGCTCACCACCACCTTCTCAAGGGGCAGTTAGGGATGGGCAATAAATGCCGGCCTCGCCAGCGACGCCCACATCCCATGAACGAATATAAAAAAAAAACAGATTTTCTGGTCATTTATCTCATTGCTGTTTGTGGGATCTTGCTGTGCGCAAATCGTCTGCTGCGTTTCCTACATTACAACAGTGGCCACACTTCAAAAGTACTTCATCGGCTGTAAAGCGCTTTGGGACGTCCTGAGGCCATGAATGGCCCTATATAAACGCAAGCGTCTCTCTCTCTCTCCAATTAAGTTAAAACTGGACGAGAGCCTGAAAGGGTTAATGACAATAAGCTGCAGTCATTTTAAGCCACGGCAGCAAATACCTACTTATGAAAACACTCTTGGCCGCTAAACATGAAGAGAATTTAAACCTGATCATCGAGTTACTGGTTTGCCAAGAAATGCTAAACTTGCACTAACATTCGACCTGCTCCTGATCACATCGTCTGCAAATGAGAACACGAGTGAAAGATCACAGTTCCGATCTATGCTGCTGCGTTAAACGAAAGGGCAGCTTTGACACCACCCAGTTCGCTGGACACGTTTTTTCACCTGACATGACGCATCTGAGAGACATTCCTGGGTCCAGCGTTCCGTGGGAGCGTGTTATCTGATAAACTGGGATTGACGTAGGTACTGGATCAGGTCATCGCCATGCAGTGATCGTAAGACCTGTCACAGCGGCCAGTGACTCTCCTGCACCCTCTGCTGACTGTCCACGCACACACACACACACAGCTCAAATCATTAAAATACTCCAGTAATAACGGAAGCCAAGAAATTTTTATTGATGGCATCAGCAGGCCAAGGATTAACACTCTTGTTTCATATTCCTTGTTCACCCGACCTCAATAGAGATGGTAACAGAACAACGCCTGTGTTAGAATAGCGGGCAAAGGAATGTTTCGCAAACTTTCTTTCATTTGCTTCTGGAACCATAGCTGTTTGCAGCCCCGAAAGAGGCCATTCGGCCCATCGTGCCCGTTCCGGCTCCTTGCTCGAGCAATCCCAAACGGTAGCATCATCACTGACCAATTCCTGAAGGTCATCGCTGCCAGACTGGGCCTGCGGCAGGTGGTGAGCGAACCAACACGAGGGAAAAACCGACTTGACCTCGTCCTCACCAATCGACCTCTCGCAGATGCATCTGTCCAAGACGGTATTGGTAGGAGTGACCACCGCACGGTCCTCACGGAGTCGAGGTCCCATCTTCACACTGAGGACACCGTCCATCGTGTTGTGTGGCACTACCACCGTGCTAAATGGGATAGATTCAGAACAGATCTAGCCTACAAATCCTGGAACTCCCTTCCTAACAGCACTGTGGGAGAACCTTCACCACACGGACTGCAGCGGTTCAAGAAGGCGGCTCACCACCACCTTCTCAAGGGGCAATTAGGGATGGGCAATAAATGCCGGCCTCGCCAGCGACGCCCACATCCCATGAACGAATAAAAAAAAACTAATCCCAATGTCACACTCTCTCCCCATTGCCCTGTATCAATCCCAAACTAATCCCACTGCCCCACTCTCTCCCCATAGCCCTGTATTAATCCCATGATAATCCCACTGCCCCACTCTCTCCCCACAGCCCTGTATCAATCCCAAACTAATCCCACTGCCCCGCTTTCTCCCCATAGCCTTGTATCAATCCCAAACTAATCCCACTGCCCCGCTTTCTCCCCATAGCCCTGCATCAATCCCATAATAATCCCACTGCCCCACTCTCTCCCCATAGCCCTGCATCAATCCCATAATAATCCCACTGCCCCACTCTCTCCCCATAGCCCTGTATCAATCCCAAACTAATCCCACTGCCCCGCTTTCTCCCCATAGCCCTGCATCAATCCCATAATAATCCCACTGCCCCACTCTCTCCCCATAGCCCTGTATCAATCCCATAATAATCCCACTGCCCCGCTTTCTCCCCATAGCCCTGCATCAATCCCATAATAATCCCACTGCCCCACTCTCTCCCCATAGCCCTGCATCAATCCCATAATAATCCCACTGCCCCACTCTCTCCCCATAGCCCTGTATCAATCCCATAATAATCCCACTGCCCCACTCTCTCCCCATAGCCCTGTATCAATCCCCAAACTAATCCCACTGCCCCGCTCTCTCCCCATAGCCCTGTATCAATCCCCAAACTAATCCCACTGCCCCGCTCTCTCCCCATAGCCCTGTATCAATCCCCAAACTAATCCCACTGCCCCCGCTCTCTCCCCATAGCCCTGTATCAATCCCAAACTAACCCCACTGCCCCGCTCTCTCCCCATAGCCCTGTATCAATCCCATAATAATCCCACTGCCCCGCTCTCTCCCCATAGCCCTGTATCAATCCCCAAACTAACCCCACTGCCCCGCTCTCTCCCCATAGCCCTGTATCAATCCCATAATAATCCCACTGCCCCGCTCTCCCCCCATAGCCCTGTATCAATCCCAAACTAACCCCACTGCCCCGCTCTCTCCCCATAGCCCTGTATCAATCCCATAATAATCCCACTGCCCCGCTTTCTCCCCATAGCCCTGCATCAATCCCATAATAATCCCACTGCCCCACTCTCTCCCCATAGCCCTGTATCAATCCCCAAACTAATCCCACTGCCCCGCTCTCTCCCCATAGCCCTGTATCAATCCCAAACTAATCCCACTGCCCCACTCTCTCCCCATAGCCCTGTATCAATCCCAAACTAATCCCACTGCCCCACTCTCTCCCCATAGCCCTGTATCAATCCCCAAACTAATCCCACTGCCCCCGCTCTCTCCCCATAGCCCTGTATCAATCCCAAACTAACCCCACTGCCCCGCTCTCTCCCCATAGCCCTGTATCAATCCCATAATAATCCCACTGCCCCGCTCTCTCCCCATAGCCCTGTATCAATCCCCAAACTAACCCCACTGCCCCGCTCTCTCCCCATAGCCCTGTATCAATCCCATAATAATCCCACTGCCCCGCTCTCCCCCCATAGCCCTGTATCAATCCCAAACTAATCCCACTGCCCCGCTCTCTCCCCATAGCCCTGTATCAATCCCATAATAATCCCACTGCCCCGCGCTCTCCCCATAGCCCTGTATCAATCCCATAATAATCCCACTGCCCCGCTCTCCCCCCATAGCCCTGTATCAATCCCAAACTAACCCCACTGCCCCGCTCTCTCCCCATAGCCCTGTATCAATCCCAAACTAATCCCACTGCCCCGCTCTCTCCCCATAGCCCTGTATCAATCCCAAACTAATCCCACTGACCCACTCTCTCCCCATAGCCCTGTATCAATCCCATAATAATCCCTCTCCCTGAGGCAAATCATTGCATGCCCCAACAACCCTCTCTGTGGAGAAATTTCTCCCAACCTCTCTCCTCACCCTGTTAGCGACAATTTTAGAATTGATGAGCCCTGACCCCGTGACCCCACAACCTCACGACTCAGAGGCAGATGTGCTGCCACTGAGCCTCAGCTGGTGCCTGAGGGAAAGGTGGGTGGGGAACTGGGCAAGGTTTCAGAAGCGGAAGATGAGATGGTGTGGGTTAGGGAGCCGAGCTGTGGGTCAGGCAAGACCAAGACCACTGGACTGACCCTGAGGTTAACGGGGTCAGAGTTGGAGGCCAGCAGGTTCTTGCAAAAGTTGGCTCACATTGAGCTGGGAGACATTTTGGCACAGCCGGGAGAGCGAGCGAGGCCTAATGACGGAGAGAGTTACTCAGCTCTTCAGCCCTGGCGACGGAACTAAACCTTTCCAAACTGGCTTGCTCACTACGGGTCATTGACATCTCTCTGTCTTGAACGACTTTGTCCAAGTGATAAAGGACATCGATAAAGTGGCCACGTTTACTGTGTCTGACGCAGGCTGAGCACATCAACAGGATTTGCAACGAGGTCAAAAGAGTGACGTTTCATAAAACAGTCAAAGAAAATGACACGGGACAGCCAACATTCTTAAAGGGTCGCACAACACCAGGTTATAGTCCAACAGCTTTATTCAAAATCGCAAGCTTTCGGAGCTTTGCTCCTTCGTCAGGTGAGTGAAGGGTTCCATAAAGGCACAGCGTATATAGTCAGAGAACAATGCCTGATGATTACAGATAATCTTTCCAACTGCCCGTTATCACACCTCGGCAGAGAGATAATCACAGCAATCAAAGGAGTGTCCAAACGGGTTGGTCAGGGACACCTTACATCCAAGAATACTGAGGTGGGGTCACCAGGAGTCAAATGTAGCAGATGCTGGGGTTTGTATTAAAAACAGATAGCTTTTTTTCGCTGGAAATCGCAGCAGGTCCGGCAGCATCTGTGTATGGAGAACAAGCCAACTACGACTTGAGTCTACGTCAGGTGGGGTTACATGTAACGTGACATGAACCCAAGATCCCGGTTGAGGCCGTCCTCATGGGTGCGGAACTTGGCTATCAATTTCTGCTCGACGATTTTGCGTTGTCGTGTGTCTCGAAGGCCGCCTTGGAGAACGCTTACCCGAAGACCGGTGGCTGAACGTCCTTGACTGCTGAAGTGGGAGGGAACCCTCCTGTCTGGCGATTGTTGCGCGGTGTCCGTTCATCCGTTGTCGCAGCGTCTGAATGGTCTCGCCAATGTACCATGCTCCGGGGCATCCTTTCCTGCAGCGTATGAGGTAGACAACGTTGGCCGAGTCACAGGAGTATGAACCGTGCACCTGGTGGGTGGTGTCCTCTCGTGCGATGGTGGTATCTGTGTCGATGATCTGGCATGTCTTGCAGAGGTTGACTTCACGTGATGACTTTGTGGTTTCCAAACCTGTAAGTTATTGCACCTTTGTTGAATGTAAGGAATCTTAGGACACCAGGTTATCGTCCCAACAGTTGGACTATAACCTGGTGTTGTAAGATTCCTTACATTTGTCCACCCCAGTCCATCACCGGCATCTCCACACCTTTGTTGAGATTGGGCTGTGAGCTCGAAGACGATGAGCTTTAAAGAGTAGTCTCCCCTTCCCCAGACACACTGTTGTGTGACACCTTGTCATGACCTGTCGGAAGATGACAGGTGGGACGTGCACCAGGTCCTCAACATGACTTAACGGCCAACAGTTGTACAACAAACACTTGGCCAAGTTAATATTTTTATACATCCCTGCAAGAGAAAGTCCCCCCTGCCCTCAGTGTGTTTATTCACACCATATCGATAACTCAAACATCGTCACAATTCATAGTTGTCGACAGCTGCAAACTCTCTGCCCCACAGATAAAAATTCGTAAAAGGTGTCAGTCCTGACTCATCACCTCTGACTCAGGAGGCCATGGGGTTCATAGTCCCATTCCAGAGGCTTGAGCACATAATCCAGGCCGACATTCCCAGTGCAGTGCCGAGGGAGTGCTGCACTGTCAGAGGTGCCGTCTATCAGATGAGACGTTAAACTGAGGCCCTGTCTGCCCTCTCAGGTGGGTATAAACAATCCGATGACATTTCTTCAAAGAAGGACAGAGGAGTTCTCCCCAGCCAGTATTCAACCATCATCTTAAAACAGATTATCTGCTCATTATCTCATCGCTTTTTTTTTTCGGGATCTTGCTGTGCGCAAATCGGCTGCCGAGTCTCCTGCATTACAACAGTGACTACGCTTCAAAAAGTACGTCATTGGCTGTAACGTGCTTGTGCTTAAGACAGCTGCTTTTCAGGATCACGACTTCCGACAGAATGTTCCAGATTACACCACAAACAAAAAGCACTAAAGGTTTGCAGTACATGAAAGTACCCACACGATGGGAGCATTTGTTGAAGGAACAATTTTCGAAGAGGATTTTCGTTCGCATTCTGAAAAAAAAAATCGATGGGTCCAGATGTTGAGCTCGTGAATGAGAGAATTTCCACCTGGTCTTTTTTTTTTTGACTGTTTCTCGTTTTTATTCCTGTTTTTTTTCCTAACCTCGGCTCGGTGGGCAGCACCCTCTCTCCCGCCTCCCCCCAAGTCAGAAGGTCGTGGGTTCGAGTCCCCACTCCCGATGTTTGAGCACGTAATCCAGGCCGACGCTCCCTGCGCAGTTCCGAGGGAGCGCCGCGCTGTCGGAGGTGCCGTCTTTCGGATGAGACGTTAAACCGAGGGCCCCGTCTGCCCCTCTCAGGTGGACGTAAAAGATCCCAGAAGAGCAGGGGAGTTCTCCCCGGTGTCCTGGGGCCAATATTTATCCCTCAACCAACATCACTAAAACAGACCATCTGGTCATGATCACATTGCTGTTTGTGGGATCTTGCTGTGCGCAAATTGGCTGCCATGTTTCTGACATTACAACAGTGACTACCATTTCAAAAGTACTTAATTGGCTGTAGAGTGCTATGGGACATCGCGAGGGTGTGAGAGGTGCTATAGAAATGCAAATTCTTTCTTTCTTTATAAGTCTCTGTCCCTAACAGGAAGGGTGATGAGAGGAGATGGAAAAAAAACAATTTTAACAGCGCCTTTCACACAATGAAACATTGCTTGCTCTCGAGGCAGTACAAAGAAGGTTCACTCGGTTAATCCCGGGGATGAGGGGGTGGACATATGAGGAGAGGTTGAGTAGATTGGGACTCTACTCATTGGAGTTCAGAAGAATGAGAGGCGATCTTATTGAAACATATAAGATTGTGAAGGGGGCTTGATCGGGTGGATGCGGTAAGGATGTTCCCAAGGATGGGTGAAACTAGAACTAGGGGACATAATCTTAAAATAAGGGGCTACTCTTTCAAAACTGAGATGAGGAGAAACTTCTTCACTCAGAGGGTAGTAGGTCTGTGGAATTTGCTGCCCCAGGAAGCTACATCATTAAATAAATTTAAAACAGAAATCGACAGTTTCCTGGAAGTAAAGGGAATTAGGGGTTACGGGGAGCAGGCAGGAAATTGGACATGAATTTAGATTTGAGGTTAGGATCAGATCAGCCATGATCTTATTGAATGGCGGAGCAGGCTCGAGGGGCCGACTGGCCTCCTCCTGCTCCTATTTCTTATGTTCTTATTCCAAGTCACTTCACGGAGGAGAGAGATGGGCTGAAGGGTCACAATAAAGGTCAGAAGTCACAAGGTCAAAGGACGGGGTTTTGAGGAGATTTTCAAAGAAAGAGAGAGAACCAGGAAGGGGGAAAGGTTTAAGGAGGGAGTTCCGAGGCAGGGTCACCAACGCTGGTTGGATGTATTCAGCGAGGTTTCATCACATGACCTCCCGCCGCCCCCCTCCCCCGCCAGTCACCTGACACGTCCTTTCTCAGGATGCACCTCCCTTCCCAGGTCAATCAGAGAGCAAAAAAAAAACAACTTGCATTTATATAGCGCCTTTGATGTCGTAAAACGTCCCAAGGCGCTTCGCAGGAGCGATTATCAGACAGAATTTGACACCGAGCCACATAAGGAGATATTAGGACAGGTGACCAAAAGCTTGGTCAAAGAGGTAGGTTTTAAGGAGCGTCTTAAAGGAAGAGAGAGGCGGAGAGGTTTAGGGAGGGAATTCCAGAGCTTAGGGCCTATTAGATAAGAACTAGGAGCAGGAGTAGGCCATACGGCCCCTCGAGCCTTCTCCGCCATTCAATAAGATCATGGCTGATCTTCGACCTCAACTCCACTTTCCTGCCCAATCCCCATATCCCTTGATTCCCCCAGAGTCCAAAAATCTATCCATCTCAGCCTTGAATATACTCAATGACTCAGCATCCACAGCCCTCTGGGGTAGAGAATTCCAAAGATTCACAACCCTCCAAGTGAAGAAATTCCTCCTCATCTCAGTCCTAAATCATCCACTCCTTATCCTGAGACTATGCTCCCTAGTTCTAAACTCTCCAGCCAGGGAAAAGCCTCTCAGCATCTACCCCGTCAAGCCCGCTCAGAATTTTAGACGTTTCAGTGAGATCACCTCTCATTCTTCTAAACTCCAGAGAGTATCGGCCCATTCTACTCAATCTCTCCTCATAGGACAACCCTCTCATCCCAGGAATTAATCTAGTGAACCTTTGTTGCACCGCCTCTAAGGCAAGTCTATCCTTCCTTAGATAAGGAGACCAAAACTGTACACAGTACTCCAGGTGTGGTCTCACCAAAGCCCTGTATAATTGCAGCAAGACTTCCTTGCTCTTGTACTGCAACCCCCTTCAATGAAGGCCAACATACCATTTGCCTTCCTAATTGTTTGCTGTACCTGCATGTTAACTTTCTGTGTTTTGTGGACAAGGACACCCAAATCCCTCTGAACACCAACGTTTAATAGTTTCTCACCACTTAAAAAATATGCTGTTTTTCTATTCTTCCTACCAAAGTGAATAACCTCACATTTCCCCTCATCTGCCACCTTCTTGCCCACTCACTTAATCTGTCTATATCCCTTTGCAGACTCTTTGTGTCCTCCTCACAGCTTACTTTCCCACCTAGCTTTGGGACCAGTGATCATAATTCCATTAGTTTTAAGATAGCTATGGAGAATGATAGTTCTGGCCCAAAAGTTAAAATTCTAAATTGGGGAAAGGCCAATTTTGATGGTATTCGACAGGAACTTTCAGAAGTTGATTGGGAGAGTCTGTTGGCAGGCAAAGGGATGTCTGGTAAGTGGGAGGCCTTCAAAAGTGTGTTAACCAGGGTTCAGGGTAAGCACATTCCTTATAAAGTGAAGGGCAAGGCTGGTAGAAGTAGGGAACCTTGGATGACTCGGGAGATTGAGGCCCTAGTCAAAAAGAAGAAGGAGGCATATGACATGCATAGGCAGCTGGGATCAAGTGGATCCCTTGAAGAGTATAGAGATTGCCGGAGTAGAGTTAAGAGAGAAATCAGGAGGGCAAAAAGGGGATATGAGATTGCTTTGGCAGATAAGGCAAAGGAGAATCCAAAGAGCTTCTACAAATACATAAAGGGCAAAAGAGTAACTCGGGAGAGAGTAGGGCCTCTTAAGGATCAACAAGGTCATCTATGTGCGGAACCACAAGAGATGGGTGAGATCCTGAATGAATATTTCACATCGGTATTTACGGTTGAGAAAGGCATGGATGTTAGGGAACTTGGGGAAATAAATAGTGATGTCTTGAGGAGTGTACATATTACAGAGAGGGAGGTGCTGGAAGTCTTAACGCGCATCAAGGTAGATAAATCTCCGGGACCTGATGAAATGTATCCCAGGACGTTATGGGAGGTTAGGGAGGAAATTGCGGGTCCCCTAGCAGCGATATTTGAATCATCCACCGCAACAGGTGAGGTGCCTGAAGATTGGAGGGTAGCAAATGTTGTGCCTTTGTTTAAGAAGGGCGGCAGGGAAAAGCCTGGGAACAACAGACCAGTGAGCCTGACATCTGTAGTGGGTAAGTTGTGAGAGGGTATTCTGAGGGACAGGATCTACAGGCATTTGGAGAGGCAGGGACTGATTAGGAACAGTCAGCATGGTTTTGTGAGAGGAAAATCATGTCTCACGAATTTGATTGAGTTTTTTGAAGGGGTAACCAAGAAGATAGATGAGGGCTGTGCAGTAGACGTGGTCTACATGGACTTTAGCAAAGCCTTTGATAAGGTACCGCATGGTAGGTTGTTACATAAGGTTAAATCTCACGGGATCCAAGGTGAGGTAGCCAATTGGATACAAAATTGGATTGACGACAGAAGACAGAGGGTGGTTGTAGATGGTTGTTTTTCAAACTGGAGGCCTGTGACCAGCGGTGTGCCTCAGGGATTGGTGCTGGGTCCGCTGTTATTTGTTATTTATATTAATGATTTGGATGAGAATTTAGGAGGCATGGTTAGTAAGTTTGCAGATGACACCAAGATTGGTGGCATTGTGGACAGTGAAGAAGGTTATCTAGGATTGCAACGGGATCTTGATAAATTGGGCCAGTGGGCCGATGAATGGCAGATGGAGTTTAATTTAGATAAATGTGAGGTGATGCACTTTGGTAGATCGAATCGGGCCAGGACCTACTCCGTTAATGGTAGGGCGTTGGGGAGAGTTATAGAACAAAGAGATCCAGGAGTACAGGTTCATAGCTCCTTGAAAGTGGAGTCACAGGTGGATAGGGTGGTGAAGAAGGCATTCAGCATGCTTGGTTTCATTGGTCAGAACATTGAATACAGGAGTTGGGATGTCTTGTTGAAGTTGTACAAGACATTAGTAAGGCCACACTTGGAATACTGTGTACAGTTCTGGTCACCCTATTATAGAAAGGATATTATTAAACTCGAAAGAGTGCAGAAAAGATTTACTAGGATGCTACCGGGACTTGATGGTTTGACTTATTGGGAGAGGTTGGATAGACTGAGACTTTTTTCCCTGGAGAGTAGGAGTTTTAGGGGTGATTTCATAGAAGTCTATAAAATAATGAGGGGCATAGATAAGGTAGATAGTCAAAATCTTTTCCCAAAGGTAGGGGAGTCTATAACGAGGGGGCATAGATTTAAGGTGAGAGGGGAGAGATACAAAAGGGTTCAGAGGGGCAATTTTTTCACTCAAAGGGTGGTGAGTGTCTGGAACGAGCTGCCAGAGGCAGTAGTGGAGGCGGGTACAATTTTGTCTTTTAAAAAGCATTTGGACAGTTACATGGGTAAGATGGGTATAGAGGGATATGGGCCAAGTGCAGGCAATTGGGACTAGCTTAGTGGTATAAACTGGGCGATATGGACATGTTGGGCCGAAGGGCCTGTTTCCATGTTGTAACTTCTATGATTCTATTATCAGCAACCTTGGATACATTACACACCGAAGGCTTAGCCAGCTGAAGCAGGCATGAATGGTTGAAGCAGATAGCACTGACACATTGATGCATACCCGAGGGAGGTGGGAATAGAGGGATACGGTGGGGGGTAACAAGTTATCAGAGGTGGGAGGAGGCTTGCGTGGAGTAAAATTACAGACGTAGACCAGTTGGGCCAAAATGGCTTTTCCTGTGCTGTAAATTCTATGTCCGATTAAGAGCTGGAGACCAGAACGGCTGCAGGTCCCCAGTCACTGCTCTTGCCGAACAGTAATATTTGGTGACAGCGTGGGATTAGCCCAACCAGCTGGCCCACAGATGTCCTTGAAAGAGCAACACTTGAAAGTTAATCCATCTCGTAGCTGCAATCCATGTTGAATGTTTTTTTTAAGAATGCCAGAGAGCGTTGGGAAGAGGCTGCCTCTTCCTGGCAACTGGAGATATTTTGTCTGACTGGTTAACTATTTTCTTGCTTTGGGATGGGATTTGCCCCATTGTCTTTCAGCTGGTTTTTCTACCCCTTCCGTTAAAAGGTCGGGAGGTATTTAGCCAAGTGCGACTGACCCACTCATGCAACCCACACCCAGATGCTGAATCATTATTGTTGTAACACAATACAAGTCAGTTTTAGGTTATAAAGGTTTGGGAAACGACGGTACGGTAGCGTAGTGGTTATGTTACTGGGCGAGTAATCCCTGGACCAAAATCCAGAGTCACGAGTTCAAATCCCACCACGGCGGCTGGCGAATTTAAATTCAATTAATTAAATAAAAATTTGGAATTAAAAATACTGGTATCAGTAATGATGGCCATGAAACTACCGGATTGTCGTAAAAACCCATCTGGTTCACTAATGTCCTTCAGGGAAGGAAACCTGCCGTCCTTACCCGGTCTGGCCTATATGTGACTCCAGACCCACAGCAATGTGGTTGATTCTTAATTGCCCTCTTAGGGATGGGCAATAAATGCCGGCCTTGCCAGCGACGCCCACATCCCATGAACAAAAAAAAACATTCACCAGCGTCTCGTGTCCTCCCCCTGCCCGTGTCATGGGATTTAAATGACTGCAAACTCGTGGTGTTGTGATTTACATACGATCTACGAACAGGAACAGGCCATTCGGCCCAACTGGTGTATGTTGGTGTTTACACTCCACATCAGCCTCTCCCAACTCGAATTGGTCCAGAATTTGCTGCAACAGGGCAATGAACGGTGATCCGCTGTTCGTTAGGCTCGCCCTCGCCTGTTTACTCTCCGTGATACTTTGCGTGGCAAGTTGCTGAAAGTGCGAGCTGGTAATGGGGCAGCGGGTGAGACAGGGCATCCGGGACCTGAGTGAACAGGGCAAGGAACATTCGTGCCAGGCAATGTCCATCTCCAACAAGAGAGGGTCGAACCATCTCCCCTTGACATTCAACGGCATTACCATCGCCGAATCCCCCACCATCAACATCCTGGGGGTCACCATTGACCAGAAACTTAACTGGACCAGCCTTATAAATACTGTGGCTACAAGAGCAGGTCAGAGGCTGGGTATTTTGCGGCGAGTGACTCACCTCCTGACTCCCCAAAGCCTTTCCACCATCTACAAAGCACAAGTCAGGAGTGTGATGGAATACTCTCCACTTGCCTGGAGCAGCTCCAACAACACTCAAGAAGCTCAACACCATCCAGGACAAGCAGCCCGCTTGATTGGCACCCCATCCACCACCCTAAACATTCACTCCCTTCACCACCGACGCACAGTGGCTGCAGTGTGCACCATCCACAGGATGCACTGCAGCAACTCGCCAAGGCTTCTTCGACAGCACCTCCCAAACCCGCGACCTCTACCACCTAGGCGGACAAGAGCAGCAGGCACATGGGAACAACACCACCTGCACGTTCCCCTCCAAGTCACACACCATCCCGACTTGGAAATATATCGGCCGTTCCTTCATTGTCGCTGGGTCAAAATCCTGGAACTCCCTAACAGCACTGTGGGAGAACCTTCACCACACGGACTGCAGCGGTTCAAGAAGGCGGCTCACCACCACCTTCTCAAGGGGCAATTAGGGATGGGCAATAAATGCCGGCCTCGCCAGCGACGCCCACATTCCATGAACGAATAAAAAAAAAAGCAACTGGGTATCTCCTTCACCAATCAGAGTGAAGGATTGTGATATGAACAGCGCAAGGACTGAGAGGAAATGTAAATTAGAGGAGGGTGAATTTAATGTCAAATCAGGTACAGAAAGAGCAATCAAGAGAGGGGAAGAAAGAGAAAATGGTGGAAATACTCAGCAAGTCAGGCAGCGTCTGTGGAGAGAGAATCGGGTCGATGAACAGTTCTGACGAGAGGTCATCGACCTGAAACATTAACTCTGATTCTCTCTCCGCAGACGCTGCCTGACTTGCTGAGTATTTCCAGCATTTTCTGTTTTCATTTCAGATTTCCAGCATCCGCAGTATTTTGCTTTTGAGAGGGAAAGAAAAATTGGATTAAGAGAGAGAGAGAGAAAAAAAGGACAGAAAGGGAAAGCAAAACAAAAATTAATTTTAATTTTGAAAAAAATCACCAACAACAATTAAAACCTGAAGGAATGAGACTCCACACTTGTAATAGTTAATTTTCAGTGCCAGAGTGCTTGATTGGCAGTAATTAACTCTTAGCGTGTTATTAAAGGGGTATTTAGACTGAATTGAACAAGCCCTAACTTTCTGTGGTGAATTGAGTTTGGATCTACCGCACAAATGCGGGAACTTTGCATCGTTCAATGTATTTGAATGGTGAGTCAGATAGCGAGATGCCGTTTTCCGAAAAAGCCAGCAGCAGAGCACATCTGCCCCTCATCTGAAGTTGCCGTGCGATTTGCGTCTGCATGGATTTGTGAAAGGTAGGTCGTGCCTGACAAACCTGATTGAATTTTTTGAAGAGGTGACTAAAGTAGTGGTCAGGGGAATGTCAATGGATGTTATTTATATGGACTTCCAGAAGGCATTTGATAAGGTCCCACATAACAGACTGTTAGCTCAGATAGAAGCCCATGGAATCGAGGGAAAAGTACGGACTTGGTTGGGAAGTTGGCTGAGCGAAAGGCGACAGAGAGTAAGGATAATGGGAAGGTACTCACATTGGCAGGATGTGACTAGTGGAGTCCCGCAGGGATCTGTCTGCGGGACTCCACTCGTCACAATATTTATTAACGACTTAGATGAAGGCATAGAAAGTCTCATATCTAAGTTTGACGAAGACACAAAGATTGGTGGCATTGTAAGCAGTGTAGATGAAAACATAAAATTACAAAGGGATATTGATAGATTAGGTGAATGGGCAAAACTGTGGCAAATGGAATTCAATGTAGACAAATGTGAGGTCATCCACTTTGGATTAAAAAAGGATAGAACAGGGTACTTTCTAAATGGTAAAAAGTTAAAAACAGTGGATGTCCAAAGGGACTTAGGGGTTCAGGTACATCGATCATTGAAGTGTCATGAACAGGTGCAGAAAATAATCAATAAGGCTAATGGAATGCTGGCCTTTATATCTAGAGGACTGGAGTACGAGGGGGCAGAAGTTATGCTGCAGCTATACAAAACCCTGGTTAGACCGCACCTGGAGTACTGTGAGCAGTTCTGGGCACCATGGAGGGAGTGCAACTGTTGTGGGAAAAAATCACCACTCGGAGTCAGACTTAAAGATTCAACATGCAGTTTATTGGACAAAGCTTTGGGAGAAGACTGGACATTCCGCAATGCACGCAGCTCCCTTCTCAACTTTAAAATGGTTGTCATGCTTTTTTATACCTTTGAAATACAGATTTCAGTAGCTTTTACATCATAAATCTTGATTACACACATTAACCAATTAAGTCCGCACAGCAACAACGGACAGTTTATACATTAACCAATTAAGTCTGCATAGCAACAACAGACTGCTTACGCATTACCCAGTTAAGTCCGAAGAACTGTTATCACCTTAAGACAGCATGCCTTTGTTTTATGCAGTCTGGTTCTATACTTTTATCAGTTCGTTATGAAATGTCCATTGTATTCTCAGACTGCAAGCCAGTTCTGGAATGTACAAACTCAACACTTTTAACTGTCTTTCCCACAGTCATAGAATCCATTTTATTTAATAGTGTCCCTTTGTTAATAGAATCCATTTTGTTTTAATAGTGTCCATTTTATTAGTAGTCAAGTGTTATATTTAAGCCTTTAATTAAGGTTAGTCTAATCTACACAAAGCGCATTTCAATGTGGTTTTAGGGTAAATACCACTGTCATGTACCCATAAGTCACTTCATCGTTGCCTTTAATTCAACAGTCCAAAATCCACGCTAACACAACAAAGGTTTCCCAGACTGATTCCTGGGATGGCAGGACTGACGGATGAGGAGAGATTGGGTCGACTAGGCCTATATTCACTCGAGTTTAGAAGAATGAGGGGTGATCTCATCGAAACATATAAAATTCTAACAGGACGAGACAGACCAGATGCAGGGAGGATGTTCCCGATGGCTGGGGAGTCCAGAACCAGGGGTCACAGTCTCAGGATACGGGGTATGCCATTTCGAACCGAGATGAGGAGAAATTTCTTCACTCAGAGGGTGGTGAACCTGTGGAATTCTCTACCACAGAAGGCAGTGGAGGCCAAGTCATTAGATGTATTCAAGAAGGAGATAGATATATTTCTTAATGTTAAAGAGATCAAGGGATATGGGGAAAAAGCGGGAACAGGGCACTGAGTTAGACGATCAGCCATGATCATTTTGAATGGCGGGGCAGGCCCGAAGGGCCGAATGGCCTACTCTTGCTCCTATTTTCTACAATTCTATGATTGGTACTGAGATCTAATAGATTTTTATTGATTTCCATTGAAACTGGGGCTTTAAATTAAAGCTGCACAACTATTAAAAAGGAATCAGTGGTTTACAATAAAGAGACACTGGCTCGCCACCATAATACAACCTAAAACCCAACTCGGTCTCCCGCACATGTCCAGAGGTGGGTCGTTAAACGGGTGGACTCGGGGGGCTCAGACCTTAGCACGAGATGGGCTCATGGCCAATCGGCCGCCTGTTTTACACTGTCGACTTCAATGGGAAAGAAAATCGGCTGTAGATTTGCTGTCAGTCACTTTCACGCGACTGGCGGAGGCTAATTTCACGCCCAAGTTTCCGATATGCAACGTTCCAGCACAGAAACAGGTCATTGCACCCATCAATTCTCAACGGATGTCTCCGCCCTGGCTCAGTGGGTGTCCCTCTCGCTTCTGAGTCAGAAGGAAGTGCACAGAATCCCGTCACACACCCGCCCGTCACACACCCGCCCGTCACACAGCCCCCGTCACACAGCCCCCGTCACACAGCCCCCATCACACAGCCCCCGTCACACACCCTCCCGTCACACACCCTCCCGTCACACAGCCCCCGTCACACAGCCCCCGTCACACAGCCCCCGTCACACAGCCCCCGTCACACAGCCCCCGCCCATCACACACCCGCCCGTCACACACCCTCCCGTCACACACCCACCCGTCACACAGCCCCCGCCCGTCACACACCCGCCGTCACACAGCCCCCGCCCGTCACACACCCTCCCGTCACACACCCACCCGTCACACAGCCACCCGTCACACAGCCCCCGCCCGTCACACACCCGCCGTCACACAGCCCCCGCCCGTCACACCCCCGCCCGTCACACACGCACCCATCACACACCCGCCCGTCACACACCCGCCGTCACACAGCCCCCGCCCGTCACACCCCCGCCCGTCACACACCCACCCATCACACACGCACCCATCACACACCCGCCCGTCACACACCCGCCGTCACACAGCCCCCGCCCGTCACACACCCTCCCGTCACACACCCACCCGTCACACAGCCACCCGTCACACAGCCCCCGCCCGTCACACACCCGGCCGTCACACAGCCCCCGCCCGTCACACCCCCGCCCGTCACACACCCACCCATCACACACGCACCCATCACACACCCGCCCGTCACACACCCGCCGTCACACAGCCCCCGCCCGTCACACAGGCACCCATCACACACCCCCCGTCACACACCCGCCCGTCACACACCCACCCGTCACACAGCCACCCGTCACACAGCCCCCGTCACACACCCACCCGTCACACACCCGCCGTCACACACCCGCCCGTCACACACCCACCCGTCACACAGCCACCCGTCACACAGCCCCCGTCACACACCCACCCGTCACACACCCGCCGTCACACAGCCCCGCCCGTCACACAGCCCCCGCACGTCACACACCCACCCGTCACACAGCCCCCGTCACACACCCACCCGTCACACAGCCCCCGTCACACACCCTCCCGTCACACACCCTCCCATCACACACCCGCCTCCGACACAGCCCCCGCCCGTCACAAAGCCCCCGTCACACAGCCCCCATTACACAACCACCCGTCACACATCCCCGCCCGTCACACAGCCCCCGTCACACAGCCCCCGTCACACAGCCCCCGCACGTCACACACCCGCCCGTCACACACCCGCCCGTCACACAGCCCTGTCACACACCCGCCCGTCACACACCCCCCGTCACACACCCCCCGTCACACACCCACGGTCACACAGCCCCGTCACACACCGCCCGTCACACACACCTCGTCACACACCCACCATCACACAGCCCCGTCACACACCGCCCGTCACACACACCTCGTCACACACCCTCCCGTCACACACCCGCCCGTCACACACCCCCCGTCATACAGCCCCCGCCCGTCACACACCCGCCCGTCACAAACCCGCCCATCACACACCCTCCCGTCACACACCCGCCCGTCAAACACCCTCCCGTCACACACCACCCGTCACACACCCGCCCGTCACACATCCGCCCGTCACACACCCTCCCGACAAACACCCTCCCGTCACACACCGCCCGTCACACACCCTCCCGTCACACACCCGCCCGTCACACACCCGCCCGTCACACACCCTCCCGTCACACACCGCCCGTCACACACCCTCCCGTCACACACCCGCCCGTCACACACCCGCCCGTCACACAACGCCCGTCACACACCCGCCTCCGACACAGCCCCCGCCCGTCATAGGAACATTGGATCATAGGAACAGGAGCAGGCCATTCAGCCCCTCGTGCCTGCTCCGCCATTTGATAAGATCATGGCTGATCTGTGATCGAACTCCATATACCTGCCTTTGGCCCATATCCCTTAATACCTTTGGTTGCCAAAAAGCTATCTATCTCAGATTTAAATTTAGCAATTGAGCTAGTATCAATTGCCGTTTGCGGAAGAGAGTTCCAAACTTCTACCACCCTTTGTGTCACCCCCCCATCACACTCCCCATCACACTCCCCATCACACTCCCCATCACACTCCCCATCACACTCCCCATCACACCCCCCATCACACTCCCCATCACACCCCCCCATCACACTCCCCATCACACTCCCCCCATCACACTCCCCATCACACTCCCCATCACACTCCCCATCACACTCCCCATCACACTCCCCCATCACACTCCCCCATCACACTCCCCATCACACTCCCCCATCACACTCCCCATCACACTCCCCATCACACTCCCCATCACACTCCCCATCACACTCCCCCATCACACTCCCCATCACACTCCCCATCACACTCCCCCATCACACTCCCCATCACACCCCCCCATCACACTCCCCATCACACTCCCCATCACACTCCCCATCACACTCCCCCATCACACTCCCCATCACACTCCCCATCACACTCCCCATCACACTCCCATCACACTCCCCATCACACTCCCCCATCACACTCCCCATCACCCCCCATCAGACTCCCCATCACACTCCCCATCACACTCCCCATCACACTCCCCATCACACTCCCCATCACACTCCCCATCACACTCCCCCATCACACTCCCCATCACACTCCCCATCACACTCCCCATCACACTCCCCCATCACACCCCCCATCACACTCCCCATCACACTCCCCCATCACACTCCCCATCACACTCCCCATCACACTCCCCCATCACACTCCCCATCACACTCCCCATCACACTCCCCATCACACTCCCATCACACTCCCCATCACACTCCCCCATCACACTCCCCATCACCCCCCATCAGACTCCCCATCACACTCCCCATCACACTCCCCATCACACTCCCCATCACACTCCCCATCACACTCCCCATCACACTCCCCCATCACACTCCCCATCACACTCCCCATCACACTCCCCATCACACTCCCCCATCACACCCCCCATCACACTCCCCATCACACTCCCCATCACACTCCCCCATCACACTCCCCATCACCCCCCATCAGACTCCCCATCACACTCCCCATCACACTCCCCATCACACTCCCCATCACACTCCCCATCACACTCCCCATCACACTCCCCCATCACACTCCCCATCACACTCCCCATCACACTCCCCATCACACTCCCCATCACACTCCCCATCACACTCCCCATCACACTCCCCATCACACTCCCCCATCACACTCCCCATCACACTCCCCCATCACACTCCCCCATCACACTCCCCATCACACTCCCCATCACACTCCCCATCACACTCCCCCATCACACCCCCCATCACACTCCCCATCACACTCCCCCATCACACTCCCCATCACACTCCCCATCACACTCCCCATCACACTCCCCATCACACTCCCCATCACACCCCCCCATCACACTCCCCATCACACTCCCCCATCACACTCCCCCATCACACTCCCCATCACACTCCCCATCACACTCCCCATCACACTCCCCCATCACACTCCCCATCACACTCCCCATCACACTCCCCATCACACTCCCCATCACACTCCCCCATGACCCCCCATCACACCCCCCATCACACCCCCCATCACACTCCCCATCACACTCCCCATCACCCTCCCCATCACACTCCCCCATCACACTCCCCATCACACCCCCCATCACACTCCCCCATCACACTCCCCCATCACACTCCCCATCACACTCCCCATCACACTCCCCATCACACTCCCCCATCACACTCCCCCATCACACTCCCCCATCACACTCCCCATCACACCCCCCATCACACTCCCCATCACACTCCCCATCACACTCCCCATCACACTCCCCATCACACTCCCCCATCACACTCCCCATCACCCCCCCATCACACTCCCCATCACACTCCCCATCACACTCCCCATCACACTCCCCATCACACTCCCCATCACACTCCCCCATCACACTCCCCATCACACTCCCCATCACACTCCCCATCACCCCCCCATCACACTCCCCATCACACTCCCCCATCACACTCCCCATCAAACTCCCCATCACACTCCCCATCACACTCCCCATCACACTCCCCATCACACTCCCCCATCACACTCCCCATCACACTCCCCCATCACACTCCCATCACCCCCCATCACACTCCCCATCACACCCCCATCACACCCCCATCACACCCCCCATCACACTCCCCATCACACTCCCCATCACACTCCCCATCACACTCCCCATCACACTCCCCATCACACCCCCCATCACACCCCCCATCACACCCCCCATCACACTCCCCATCACACTCCCCATCACACTCCCCATCACACCCCCCATCACACTCCCCATCACACTCCCCATCACACTCCCCATCACACTCCCCCATCACACTCCCCCATCACACCCCCCGTCACACTCCCCATCACACTCCCCATCACACTCCCCATCACACTCCCCATCACACTCCCCATCACACTCCCCCATCACACTCCCCATCACACTCCCCCATCACACTCCCCATCACACTCCCCCATCACACTCCCCATCACCCCCCCATCACACTCCCCCATCACCCCCCCCATCACACTCCCCATCACACCCCCCATCACACTCCCCATCACACTCCCCCATCACACTCCCCATCACACTCCCCATCACACTCCCCCATCACACTCCCCATCACACTCCCCATCACACTCCCCATCACACTCCCCATCACACCCCCCATCACACCCCCCATCACACTCCCCATCACACTCCCCCATCACACTCCCCATCACACTCCCCATCACACTCCCCATCACACTCCCCATCACACTCCCCATCACACTCCCCATCACACTCCCCATCACACTCCCCATCACATCCCCCATCACACTCCCCATCACACTCCCCATCACCCCCCCCATCACACTCCCCATCACACTCCCCATCACACTCCCCATCACACTCCCCATCACACTCCCCATCACACCCCCCATCACACCCCCCATCACACTCCCCATCACACCCCCCATCACACTCCCCATCACACTCCCCATCACACTCCCCATCACACTCCCCATCACACTCCCCATCACCCCCCCCATCACACTCCCCATCACACTCCCCATCACACTCCCCATCACACCCCCCATCACACTCCCCATCACACTCCCCATCACACTCCCCATCACACTCCCCATCACACCCCCCATCACACTCTCCCCATCACACCCCCCATCACACCCCCCATCACACTCACCATCACCTCCCCCATCACACTCCCCATCACACCCCCCATCACACTCCCCATCACACCCCCCATCACACTCCCCATCACACTCCCCATCACACTCCCCATCACACTCCCCATCACACTCCCCATCACACTCCCCATCACACTCCCCATCACACTCCCCATCACACTCCCCATCACATTCCCCATCACACCCCCCATCACACTCCCCATCACACCCCCCATCACACCCCCCATCACACTCCCCATCACACTCCCCATCACATTCCCCATCACACTCCCCATCACACTCCCCATCACACTCCCCATCACACTCCCCATCACACCCCCCATCACACTCCCCATCACACCCCCCATCACACCCCCCATCACACTCCCCATCACACTCCCCATCACACTCCCCATCACACTCCCCATCACCCCCCCCATCACACTCCCCATCACACTCCCCATCACACTCCCCATCACACTCCCCATCACACTCCCCATCACACTCCCCTTCACCCCCCCCATCACACTCCCCATCACACTCCCCATCACACTCCCCATCACACTCCCCATCACACTCCCCATCACACTCCCCATCACACTCCCCCATCACACTCCCCATCACACTCCCCATCACACTCCCCATCACACTCCCCATCACCCCCCCCATCACACTCCCCATCACACTCCCCATCACACCACCCATCACACTCCCCATCACACCACCCATCACACTCCCCATCACACTCCCCATCACACTCCCCATCACACTCCCCTTCACCCCCCCATCACACTCCCCATCACACTCCCCATCACACTCCCCATCACACCACCCATCACACTCCCCATCACACCCCCCATCACACTCCCCATCACACTCCCCATCACACTCCCCATCACACTCCCCATCACACCCCCCATCACACCCCCCATCACACTCACCATCACACTCCCCATCACACTCCCCATCACACTCCCCATCACACTCCCCATCACCCCCCCCATCACACTCCCCATCACACTCCCCCATCACACTCCCCCATCACACTCCCCATCACACTCCCCATCACACTCCCCATCACACTCCCCATCACACTCCCCATCACACTCCCCATCACACTCCCCATCACACTCCCCATCACACTCCCCATCACACTCCCCATCACACTCCCCATCACCCCCCCATCACACTCCCCATCACACTCCCCCATCACACTCCCCCATCACACTCCCCATCACACTCCCCATCACACTCCCCATCACACTCCCCATCACACTCCCCATCACACTCCCCATCACACTCCCCATCACACTCCCCATCACACTCCCCCATCACACTCCCCATCACACCCCCCATCACACTCCCCATCACACTCCCCATCACACTCCCCATCACACTCCCCATCACACCCCCCATCACACTCCCCATCACACTCCCCATCACACTCCCCATCACACTCCCCATCACACTCCCCATCACCCCCCCCATCACACCCCCCATCACACTCCCCATCACACCCCCCCATCACACTCCCCATCACACTCCCCATCACACCCCCCATCACACTCCCCATCACACCCCCCCATCACACTCCCCATCACACTCCCCATCACACTCCCCCATCACCCCCCCCATCACACTCCCCATCACACTCCCCATCACACCCCCCATCACACTCCCCATCACACTCCCCATCACACTCCCCATCACACTCCCCATCACACTCCCCATCACCCCCCCCCATCACACCCCCCATCACACTCCCCATCACACCCCCCCATCACACTCCCCATCACACTCCCCATCACACTCCCCCATCACACTCCCCATCACCCCCCCCCATCACACTCCCCCATCACACCCCCCATCACACTCCCCATCACACCCCCCATCACACTCCCCCATCACACTCCCCCATCACACTCCCCATCACCCCCCCCCCATCACACTCCCCATCACACCCCCCATCACACTCCCCATCACACTCCCCATCACCCCCCCCCATCACATCCCCATCACACTCCCCATCACACTCCCCATCACACTCCCCATCACACTCCCCATCACACTCCCCATCACACTCCCCATCACACTCCCCATCACACTCCCCCATCACACTCCCCATCACACTCCCCATCACACTCCCCCATCACACTCCCCATCACACTCCCCATCACACTCCCCATCACACTCCCCATCACACTCCCCCATCACACTCCCCATCACACTCCCCATCACACTCCCCATCACACTCCCCATCACACTCCCCCATCACACTCCCCCATCACACTCCCCATCACCCCCCCCCATCACACTCCCCATCACACTCCCCATCACACTCCCCATCACACTCCCCATCACCCCCCCCCATCACACCCCCCATCACACTCCCCCATCACACTCCCCATCACACCCCCCATCACACTCCCCATCACACTCCCCATCACACTCCCCATCACACTCCCCATCACCCCCCCCCATCACACCCCCCATCACACTCCCCATCACACTCCCCATCACACTCCCCCATCACACTCCCCCATCACACTCCCCATCACACTCCCCATCACACTCCCCATCACACTCCCCATCACCCCCCCCATCACACTCCCCATCACACTCCCCATCACACTCCCCATCACCCCCCCCCATCACACTCCCCATCACACTCCCCCATCACACTCCCCATCACACTCCCCATCACACTCCCCATCACACTCCCCATCACACTCCCCATCACACTCCCCATCACACTCCCCCATCACACTCCCCATCACACTCCCCCATCACACTCCCCCATCACACCCCCCATCACACTCCCATCACCCCCATCACACTCCCCATCACACTCCCCATCACACTCCCCATCACACTCCCCATCACACTCCCCATCACACTCCCCATCACACTCCCCATCACACTCCCCATCACACTCCCCATCACACTCCCCCATCACACCCCCCATCACACTCCCCATCACACTCCCCCATCACACTCCCCATCACACTCCCCATCACACTCCCCATCACCCCCCCATCACACTCCCCATCACACTCCCCATCACACTCCCCATCACACTCCCCATCACACTCCCCATCACACTCCCCATCACACTCCCCATCACACTCCCCATCACACTCCCCATCACACTCCCCATCACACTCCCCATCACACTCCCCATCACACTCCCCATCACACTCCCCATCACACTCCCCATCACACTCCCCCATCACACTCCCCATCACACTCCCCATCACACTCCCCATCACACTCCCCATCACACTCCCCATCACACTCCCCATCACACTCCCCATCACACTCCCCATCACACTCCCCATCACACTCCCCATCACACTCCCCATCACACTCCCCATCACACTCCCCATCACACTCCCCATCACACTCCCCATCACACTCCCCATCACACTCCCCATCACACTCCCCATCACACTCCCCATCACACTCCCCATCACACTCCCCATCACACTCCCCATCACACTCCCCATCACACTCCCCATCACACTCCCCATCACACTCCCCATCACACTCCCCATCACACTCCCCATCACACTCCCCCATCACACTCCCCATCACACTCCCCATCACACTCCCCATCACACTCCCCATCACACTCCCCATCACACTCCCCATCACACTCCCCATCACACTCCCCATCACACTCCCATCACACTCCCCATCACACTCCCCATCACACTCCCCCATCACACTCCCCATCACACTCCCCATCACACTCCCCATCACACTCCCCATCACACTCCCCATCACACTCCCCATCACACTCCCCATCACACTCCCCATCACACTCCCCATCACACTCCCCATCACACTCCCCATCACACTCCCCCATCACACTCCCCATCACACTCCCCATCACACTCCCCATCACACTCCCCATCACACTCCCCATCACACTCCCCATCACACTCCCCATCACACTCCCCATCACATTCCCCATCACACTCCCCATCACACTCCCCATCACACTCCCCATCACACTCCCCATCACACTCCCCATCACACTCCCCCATCACACTCCCCATCACAA